>NW_004949107.1:5481562-5484691 GCF_000317375.1 Microtus ochrogaster | reverse complement strand
TTATTTTGACACTGGTTTAAAAATAATTGTCAATAAGCTTTTGTCAACAACTAGAAATATATATATGTATATATACATATATATACATACATATATATATATATATATATATATATATATATATATATAGAGAGAGAGAGAGAGAGAGAGAGAGAGAGAGAGAGAGAGAGAAGGGGAGAATATATATACCAGTGATCTACATGAACATTTTGTTAAGATAGCATCTGCTACAGTGACAGGGACAATAGTGGTAGTAATCCTCCTTCCTCTTCTACATCACCTTAGACAAACTCAGGCTCAACATAAACCACAGAACACGGCAGCTGAAGCTGATGGGCCATGAACTAAGAATGGATTTTATGTCTGTTTTGCCTTTTGTATTAACCAAGTGGAGAAGCTGACTAGGGAAGACTCCAGCACACAGGACCGTGATGAATCACATGACCTCCTTGACTACTCCCCATGCTGCCCTGGTCTCTGCTTCCTGGCCTGGTCACCATGCAGACATTGCTCATTGGGTTGGCTTATAGAAATTATAAAGTTTCATCTTTGAGTCTCTGTTGCTGGCTTTTGGTTATGTGTAGCTTTCAAACATCTGCTTTTTCACAGCAAAATGGGAAAAAAAAACAAAGAAAGAAAAGGGTTGGGGAAGAGGAAAGAAGAAAGCGAGAAATCTCTTAAAGCACTGTTTAAAGGCCAAACTGATAGATCTGGCAACCCTCGTTGTGGCCAAAGTAACCAGCTTTAAGGGGGCAGCATGACTTCACTATTAAAGAATAAACGCTTTAATATTATTAAACACATCATAGCAGGTTTTATAGCAGACTTCATAATAAAGTTAGATGTTTCAGTATCAAAAGGAGCACACATTGCTTTAATGGTATCTACATGGTAGGGATTGTAACGGCCTGTTATGACATCATCTGTTAGGAATTTACTCTGGATGCTAGGGAGGGGGTTCAAAAGCACTTTCTAATACGATGCCACGCACTTTAACTATATCTAATGACAATTGGCCAATTATGAAGCAGGCGGTTTCAAAGAGCTTCACTGCTTTAAGCTCTAGTAAAATGTTAATGGGGCTTAGCGAGAAGTCTCCTTTTCTTGGCCACCATTCTCCCAAAAAGCCACAGTCTTGTGTGATTCTCTCCAGCCCCTAGGATGCACACAGCTCCAAAGGCAGTTGCGATCATTCTGACCACAGATGAGTGGTTCAGGTTATCTGCAGAACCCGTTTGGGGGTCAATGTTGAGACCTAGTCAAGATTTAGATGGGCCATTGAGTGCAACTGAGTGACTACTCTGTCCTCAGAGGCCCCGGGAAACATGGGATAGACAGGAAGACTGATTGGCCTAAACCTCCTCAAAGGAAAGTCTTGGCTGGTGACAGTCACATTGAGTGACCTCAGGAGAAAACGTCTTGCTATATGTAGTTCCAGAGGTGGTGTGAGACCTCACACTCAAGGCACAGACTCATTTCATGTGGGTGTTTACTCTCTGGGCTACCTACTGCCTCACCTTGCCTTCTTGTCTTAGATTTAAAGCATCATAAGGCAGGCACGATCTGCAAAGCTTCTTTCTGCGAACTTGCAACTCATGAGCTCTGCAGGCAATCATGTGTGGTCCAACCCTGCATTTTTTATACCAAGTTCCCAGCAAAGGTCCTTTCCCATTCTCCCACATTGTTGTACCCTCAGGCTCTGTTGACATCAAAGTCAAGACAAGATGATTGTGCTAAATGACCACACTGAACCCAATAGCTCTTAAAGAAAAAGGCTTCTCTACTGATTACAAAGAATTCTGGACCCGAAAGAGGTTGAGGTTTAATTCAAATCCGAGGACTCCAATTTGCGGACAACCCATGCTATGTGAATTCAGAGGACACTAGGACTTGACCTTGGGGATGAGTTTGAAAGTGGACAGAGAGGTTACTACTGATGCTTTGAGGTGTCTTGACTTTCTGCAGAAAGGCTTCCTTCCATCCAAATTATTACCTATCTTAATCTGTCTGTCTCCAACCAAAGCACAAACTACCTGTGATTCAGTTCCAGAGTAGTTTACTAAGATGTTCCAACTGTTGCCTCCTTCAAGCATGGCGTATTGTAGAAATGTTCCTGGAAGGAGAGGACTTTTGGGCTGGCTTCTCCAGTGAGGTTTCTTATAACTCTAAGGGTCTGGAGGCAGAGAGAGAGAGAGAAAGAAAGAAAGGGGAGGGGGGAGAAAAAGGGAGGTGTGCAGCGAGGGGCAGGAGAGCAGGAAGATGCTGATGGAGCAATAGTAAGTGATGGAAAACTAAAGCTAGCTAAAGCAGTTGATGAGAAAGGGATCTGCTCAAAGCCACTGGTGCCATAAAAGCTTATTGTGTGTAAGTGCATTAGATAGCAAGGTCACACTGTTGAGACTATTGGTAGAATAGAATAGTCAGTCTCTGGTAGGGAGACTGACCGCAGCCCCTTGCCCAGTTCCCCTCAGAGTTCCCTCCCCAGCTCCAGGCAACATTTTCAGCAAGTCCCACCAGAGTTGACAGGAGGAATACAAACTTCTAAAGAGTTACTCCATGGTTGGCGCATGAGTTCAATAAGCATTTGGTGAATAAATGAATCAACTATGTAGCTATATTTATGTCACCATCTCTGGCCAAAGTCTTCTGAACTGATCTCTAAGACATTTGAATTTAACCAAGCTTTGGAGTTCTAAGCCCAGGAAGTGTGGAGTAGAACGGATATGTAACTGGAACTTCACATTTGTGGGATTGTCCCCAGTTGAAGATTATTTGAGATGGCTGGTTAGAAAGGTGCATATGGAAAGTGTCCATTTGAGCCATCTCTGGTGTCACCCAGAGAGCAAATGGGAATCTCAAGAGGACAGACAAGCCACGCTTTGGTGTGTAATCAAAGACAGAGGCAGGGCATTCAATCAAGCTTGGAGTGAAGATGGGTTAAGAATTACAGGTTGAAGTTTCCACTGTGGAGAAGAGGCTATGACCAACGGCAATAGAGAGACAAGGTGTAGATGCTGTCAGTGGAAGCCACCGGCCATTACTGCCTCCTAAAAGATTGCTTATTGCTGCAAATGGGGCCTGGGATAGAATAGACCCAAACCAAGAGTGTAAGATCAACAGGAAGTGGCA
>NW_004949107.1:5471956-5480768 GCF_000317375.1 Microtus ochrogaster | reverse complement strand
AGAGAGAGAGAGAAAGAGAGAGAGAGAGAGAGATTAACGAAACTGTTTCCAGACACATGATTCCAGGAATTTTTATGTCTTTGTTATTAGCCCTTTGATAACGTTTTCTAATTAAGTCAGTGTGCCATGCAGCCAAAGAACAGAGTTACTTCAGAATGTCCTCATATGTTCCATTTTGTGGTACAGCTTTGCCCTGAAAGCAAGACAAAGGAAATCAGTTTCAGCTGCTATCAGAAGGGCTTAGGTTAGCCTGAAAGGACTCTCAGACTTCGAGAACCTGGCTGGTTTGCCTTGTGGGAAATTTAAAATCCTTATCTCTGGAGAATTCTAGGAGACGGAACGTAAAGGAGGCATTCACTTATGGGATCACCTCGGTTAATATAATCAGACCCAGCAAACCTTCTCTGTGTCACCGTGTGAGAATGGCCTCCAGTCCCACATCACTTGCTGCATGGTCCCATGACTTTCTTTGAACAGTGTGGAAGACTAAGGGTTATCTATCCAATATGACTTCCTCCCCCTCACTGGGAAGAGTCTTCAAATTCAGGTTGTGCCGTGCGGTTCTGTTGTGGCTCCACCATTCATGTAAGGGCTGGTGAGGCTATGCTAGGGAAAAGCTTTGGGACTCCATGAGCAGAGTAGTTGTGGTTAAAGGCAGACATGTTGGAGCAGATTGCCTGTGTTTGAAACTCAGAGCAATTCCTCGTTTGCTGTGAATTTACACCAGCTAAGCCTCTTCATCAGTTTTATTACTTTTTTTCCATGAGAATAATCTTACGGGTTTCATGGCAAGATTTGGTAAGATAATAAAACATCTACATTGAATAAGATCTGGGTTACGACCAACTTTTTCCAGATGTCGGCTAATGTTGACCTTAACAGATCACCTGAAAGAGAAGGCTATAGATCTGGGAAATGAAGAAGCCATTGAGGGATGGTCATCTACAACTGTTGACCTGCATAGAGTGGACTTCCGGAACGTGAAAGACGGATGCAGAGTGCACCAAGGAAGAGGTAGGAGTCTTCTGAGGCAAACAAATGGTGAGGGCCCCATGACTTTTCAAGGCTGTCCAGCCCTACCTGTAACTTGTCCTGAGGCTCAGTTTACTTTATCCTGACCTCTAATCTGCTTATGGGAAACGTTGCCTGGGCTTCCCCTTGTTTGAGTTCCCATCAGGGTGGGATGAAGATCCTTAGTGAAGAGGTTGGGAATGCCCTCAGTTTCCACTGAACACAAATGCGGAAAGAAACAAAAACCACCACAACAAAGAAAAAAATAGAAGAAAGAGAAAACTTCAATAGAAAGACTCTGAACTGTATTCTCTTTAAGGCTACCTCCTATTTCTCAAAGTAAGAGATGTCACCACTTTTATTTATTTTTGACTTTTGAAAGACCACTCATGATCTCCATTAACAACTTCAACAGTAGGAATTCATTTTGTCTTCATATAAAAATGACTTTGGAGTCGGTTGAGCCAAATTCCCCGTCTCTTAACTCAGCTTCATTCAGCATTCCAAGAAATTGTGCCCTCTTCCACAGGTTCTGATGTCTGGGAGAACCCCGGCAGTGGCGTGAGGTAAAACCTCATACGTTATTTGGTATTTTCCACTGTCAGGTCCAAGCTCATAGACCCAACCTGCTAAATCCTTTGACTTAGTCATGAATACTGACACACATTACCATGCCTCATGACACATCTTCTAAAAGCTTTCTGAAAAAGGCTCTGCGGGCAGGTCCTCCAGCCTCACCACAGCCAGCATCACTTTTTCCCTTCTGTGCCTTGGCTCTGGGTTTTCAGAAGAGACGAGACTTAACCACCCCAAACAAAGCCTGTTCACTAGGCAGCTGGGGGCCAGCGATTAGCTCACCCGCCAGAAGGTAGGACCGAGTTGTCTGGGGTTGCTTCCAGCTCTGCTTTTCCCTCTTCCAGAAGTTCTCCCCTTTCTCTAAGAGCCCACAATCCCTTACCACCAAACGAAGGGGCGGAACTTGTTCTAAGAGTGAACTATTTAAAACCTCATTTAAAGATGGTCAGACCAGTTCATAAATCATGTCTCCACACGGAGAAGGTCATGTGTTGACATATTTAGCAGCCGTCAGGGTGCTGTGGTTTCGCAGCTATGAGGGAAACTTGACCTTGTTGAAGTTGGAGCTTACTTCCTTTTTTATTTATTGAATTAACGAAACTTTGGCAACAGGCAGTGTTTTTCTTTAGACAACGTGTGATCCCTTTTCTTTAATCCCACCTATTTTATCTCCTTCCCTGTTCTTCTCAAAGAGACATTTTTTTTTTTGATATGTACCCAACATTAGAAACGCTTCCTGGGTACCCAAACAGAAGCTGAGCAAGATGAAGATGAAACAATCAATACATCAATACAGTGTGGGCTTCCATTAAAATTGACATGTGGGTGTTAGAAGAAGAAGCAGTGTTAAAGGAAATATTTACTATGCTCATGGCGGTACTGAAGCCTAGCTGTGTGCACCTTCATCAGTCTCTAAGTCAGCTTGACTACAGTTTTCAAAAATCATAGATGACCACAGTTTAGTTAATGACACATCTTTATGTTTGGAGGCGCCATCACACTCTCTCTCTCTCTCTCTCTCTCTCTCTCTCTCTCTCTCTCTCTGTGTGTGTGTGTGTGTGTGTTCTTATAGGCACTAGAGATGAGACAACAAGACATCTTAGAACTGGGAAAGTTGGGATTTTAAAGAGAATAAATCTACCTTTCTTGTCTTTAAAAAGTAAAGATGTGATATAGTTCTGGTTCAAATTTAGATTTGTCTTGATTCCAAAAGCAATATCAATGAGGAAAATGGATATGAGAATAATTTATTTGTCATTCCCACACATATTTAGACACCCATTTAGCTTGTCTCTAGTTTAGCCTTCCTGTGACTTTTCCTTAAGATAGCCCTACACTCTTGCAAGGCTGTGCTTCGCATTCTGGTATATTTGACACAGAACAAAAGACATCCCATATTCAGATGACCAAAAACTACTATTGTTAGATTTATGCCATATTTGAAAATATAGTCATCTGTTTCCAACCAAAAAAAAGTTTATTTCAATAATAGATTATACTTGCCATTTTCTTTGGGCCACCAACCAGTTGCCAAATAAAGACACAGAGACTTAATAATTATGAATGGTTGGCCTTAGTTTTAACTTGTCCCACCAGCTCTTTTAACTTAATTTAACCTGTTTCTATTCATCTGTGTTTTGCCTTGGGGATTTTTACCTTTCTTTTGTTCTATATGTTCTACTTTCCTGCTTTCTCCATGTCTGCCTGGCTGGCTCCTGGCATTTCCCTGGTATCTCTTTTTCTTTCTTCACTTAAGCCTAAATTCCTCCTCCTACTTACACTCTTCTTGCCTGAAAGACCCATCTATACTTCCTCCATTGCTACTGGCCATTCAGCTTTTTATTAGACCAATCAGGTACCTTAGGGAGGCAAGGTAAAACATCAACACATCTCTACATAATTAAACAAATGCAACACATGTTTACATACCTAAACAAATGCAACTCTTTACGTAGTTAAACAAATATTCTGCAACATGAACATATACAACACATCTTTACATAGCTAAATAAATATTCTGAAACAATAGAGAAAAACACATTTTTTTTGAGGGTTAACTATCCCCCATCTGACCGTCGAGTTTTTAGCATTGTTTTTTTCAATGAGAAATTGGGCCTTTGAAGTTACTTTCTGACATTCACGTGTTCACATACCAGAGAGAACAGAGGTCAGTGAAAATACATAGTTACATACATGAGATCATGTGATAGCTGATCACCATTGCAAACTTGATGAGATCTAGAATCACCTGGAGATGGGCCTTTGGGGATTATCTGTTAGGTTAATGAACTTGGCAAGATCTGCTCACTGTGGGTGGCAGCATTCACTGAGTAGGATCCTGGACATCGAAAAAGGAGAAAGCAAACGGAATATAAGCATTTCTTGCTCTCTACTTCTTGAATGAATATGATGTGACCAGCTGCTATAACTTCTCTGCCATGCTGGATGGTAACCTCTGACTGTGAGCCAGAAAAAATCCTCCCTTCAAGGGCTTTTGTCATGGTCTTTATAAAAGTAATGAAAAAAGTAACTAAGACACTGTGCTTCTAGTCTCACAAGGCAGACATCAGGGCTCCTGATCCATTCTGAGTCCATCTGAGTGCTCAGCTCTTTGAGAAAATGCCAGTTATGAACTTAGAAATGAAGCGTTTTGGCAATGTTTTCCTGTATCTTTCAAATGGCCAGACCCCAAATACCCCACTCAGAATCAATTAATATGTACTATACTAGGTGATATATAGTTGAGAAAATTATGAAAAATTATTTTATATACCAATCATAGTTATTTAAATTCAGTGACATAAGTGATGTGATGTGGACATGGTATAAGGGACAGTAAGAATAGAAACCAAATTCTTATTTTTGCCTTAGGTAGTAGGAAATGTGTTTATGTGGAAGACTACTTAACATGAGATATAAAGGACAATAAGGATAGAAACCAAATTCTTATTTTTGCCTTAGGTAGTAGGAAATGTGTTTATATAGAGGATTACTTAACATGAGAATGGAAAGATGAATAAAATTTTGTCTGATGGACAATGAGCAAGAAGAGTTCAAGCACAGGGGAATGCCTACCTAGGAGTACAAAGTGGGGCACGTCGACTGTGAGGCAGTCGTGGTAGGCCACAGCCAGACCATGATGGATTTTAGCACAAGAGCCAGTATTATTCTCTATCTTCCATTGTTTCACATCAGTTTGCTCATATGCAAAAAGCTCGTGGTCAACTTCACTGGCAAACTCTATCTGGATTTTGTAAGTGAAATCATTTAAAACACATTTAGGGGGAACCAGAAATATAGGACTGAATCAGAATATATAAAACACTGTGAGAAATGTGGAGTTAACCTAAAATCACAGGAAGTAGAGAAGACTCTTTGAAGCTTTTCAAAATAAATCTGACAGGAAAGATGGGACCAATGATCAGAAGAAAAAAGAAAGAAAAAAAAGGGAAAAAAGCAAACACAAACACAGATTTAAAGTTCTTGTCATACAGGTCTTCCATTTGTTTGGTTAGAGTTACCCCAATATTTTATGTTATTTGTGGCTATTGAGAAGGGTGATGTTTCTCTAATTTCTTTCTCAGCCTATTTATCATCTATGTACAGGAGGGTTATTGATTTTTGTGAGTTAATCTTGTATCCTGCTACATTACTGAAGGTGTTTATGAGTTGTAGGAGCTCCTTGGTAGAATTTTTGGGGTCACTTATGTAAACTATCATATCATCAGCAAATAGTGAAAGCTTGACTTCTTTTCTGATTTATATCCCCTTGATCTCTTTTTGTTGTCTTATTGTTCTAGCTAGAACCTCAAGTACTATATTAAACAGATATGGAGAGAGTAGACAATCTTGTCTTGTTCCTGATTTTAATGGAATCACTTTAGTGTCTCTCCATTTAGTTTGATATTGGTTGTTGGCTTGCTGTATATTGCCTTTATTATGTTCAGTTATGTTCCTTGTACCCCTGCTCTCTCCAAGACCTTTATCATGAAGGGGTGTTGGATTTTGTCAAAGATTTTTTTTTCAAATGGCTGAAAGACACTTAAGGAAATGCTCAACATCTTTAGCTGTCAGAGAAATGCAAATCAAAACAATTCTGATATTCCAAGATCAAAAACATTGATAACAGCTTATGCTGGAGAGGATGTGGGGCAAAGGGAACACTCCTCCATTGCTGGTGGGAGTGCAAATTGGTACAGCCCGTTTGGAAATCAGTATGGCGATTTCTTAGAAAATTAAGAAACAACCTACCTCAAGGCCCAGCAATACCATTTTTTGGTATATACCCAAAGGATATTCAGTCGTACCATAAGAACATGTGCTCAACTATGTTCATAATCGCATTGTTTGTCATAGCCAGAACCTGGAAACAACCTAAATGCCTCTCAACTGAAGAATGGATAAAGAAAATTTGATACATTTACACAGTGGAGTACTACACAGTGGGGAAAAATAATGACAACTTGAAATTTGCAGGCAAATTGAATGGAGCTAGAAAACATATTGAGTGAGGTAATCCAGACACAGAAAGACAAATATCTTATGTACTCACTCATAAGTGGTTTTTAGACATAAATCAAAGAAAACAGCCTGCAATTCACAACCCCAGAGAACCTAGACAACAATGAGAATCCTAAGAGCGACATGGATCTAATCTACATAGGAAGTAGAAAAAGATAGGATCTCCTGAGTAAATTGGGAGCATGAGGATCATGGGACAGAGTAGAGGAGAGTTGAGAGGAAGAGAAAGGAGTGGAGAAAAATATATAGCTCAATAAAAACAATTTTAAAAAGCAAACAGTGTGATTCATGTCTTTAAATGATAGATTTATTGTTGTGAAGGTAGAAATTTGTTTCTTCACAGCTCTTATCTAGGCAACATACAGCATCATGAGAAAATGAGTATTAAGGAACTATCAAAACAGAGGTACAGAGATACGTCAGAAGACACAACAGTGGTGAGCATACATACGCCGAACGGTGAGTAGTCAGGGCTGAAATCAGAAGGGCGTAGACTCAACAGTACTTAGAGACTTTAACTCATTCTCAGAGTGAGCTCCATCAAGGATATTAAAGATGCAGATGAAGAAAACAGGAAGGACATGATTAATAATCTCAGACTTCATATCTCTGCATTTCTCCATTTAAATACCTTTATGAAAAATGCATAGAGAAAGTAGATTCTGTTTGGAACATCACATAAAACATCCATAGATAGAATTACACCAAAAATAAGCCTAACCCCGAGGCACACATACAAACTTCAATACTTATGAAAGATTAATGACATAATAACTTAAGCTTTTAAGTTTATAATCCAATATATTTAAAATCAATAATGAATTTATTTACTTATTCATTTATTTATTTTGAAGGATAGGGTTTAACTCTGCAGCCCAGGCTGGCTTGGAACTGACTATATAGTACAGGCTGGGCTTGAACTCATCATGAATGTCTACCTCCAGTTTTCAAAGTACTGGAATTACAGGTTTGAGCCACAACGTCCAGGCTCAAACAGGAATATAAAAGAAAAATGTAAAATAATCATATTTCAAGAAAACCAAATACATATTTTTTTATTTTTTTTTCATAAAATAGGCAAGTGTAAGAAATAGTTTGAGCTAAAGAAAAAGGAAATAACATATAATTTTGGGGTCATCACTAAAGCATAATTTGCAATAAAATAATTAGATTTAAATGTTTGTCAAAATGTAATAAGTTCAAGAAAGTAGAAAATCATGAAGTTCTTGAAAAACATAAAAGGCAAATAATTCACATATAGAAAAATAACCACAAAATAAATTAAAGTAGTAATCAGAGATTTACAAATTGGTCCAGGAACAGGCAGAATTAAGAGAAATTTCTTCCAAACTTTTGGGGACTGGTACTTTTTATCTTCAAAAATCACTTACAAAATTAGTAGGAGGGTAAAAGCAAAACCCCGCCCAACTTATTTTAGATGTTAGTGTAATCTTGGTTCTACAAGAGAATTATCAAAACAAACCTTAATAAAATAGTGAAAGTTTCAAAAAATTATCCCATTAGACCCAAGTGTATATTTAAACTAGTTCACTTCAGTCTGGTAGATTAAGCTCACAAGTGGACACTGGCAGATCGTTCATGTAACGTGAGGTTGTTAAAGGAGGATATTGTGTCCTGTCTCAACTGATGTAGAAAGGAAATGTCTAATGAAGTTCAATACCACATTGGCAGCGAATCTTACATTAAAACTAGGCTACTGGAGGTACTGGTGATGTCAGATCAAGCATGTAGAGTAGTAGTTTGCAGAGACTGAGAGCTAAGCGGCATATGTTTCTGGTGTCCAGAGAGAAGAGGTCTTCAGAGAACCAACAGGAGGTGTAGGGGTCTGTGAGGAGGTGTAGGTTTTTGTGAGGAGGTATAGGGGTCTTTGAGAAGGTGAAGGGGATCTGGCAGATACTTCCTCAAGAGAAATGAAGACGTGTCAGTTTAAAATGCTTGTTCTCAAATAGTCCATGAACTTTAGTCATGATGGACAAACCTGGAAAACAATCCCAATGCCCATCAGAATTGTGGGTGAATGAGCAGAATGGTGTGTTAATAAAGCAGCTAGACCTCAGTGATAGGAAAGAATGCATTTACACGTGAAACACCAACTCTGCTCCAAAGGCATTATGATAAGCGAAAGAAGCCAGGTAGAAAAGATGTTGTACTATGTAATTTCATATATATGAAGTTCTTTTGAACTTACAAGTATAGAGATCACTTTAGAAGTTCCAGGGCATGAGGAAACAGATTGAATTTAATGAAGTAAAAGATGGTTTTTGAGGATCAGAAAAAAAACTTTGTTTACAGGAATTGTGTTGTATGATATTGCTTGGTCCCTTCCAAGAAACTCACTGAAGTGTGTACTTAGTATATAAAAGGTATATAAAAGAAGCGCAAAAATTATGACCCTCAGTCAGAACACAGCCAGTCAGCAGAAACAGGATACTGACATGACAGAGGTGTACAAACTAGCAGCCAGGCTTTAAAAGAGCTATTGTCAATGGGAGAACCTTCACTTATGTGTTTTTTTTTTTATGTGTTTTTACTTTGCAAAGAAAAGAGGTTTCTGTAGCTCGTGGTTCTGGGTCAAGAGCATACCACTGGCATTGCTTAGGAGTGGGGCTGGCATAGAGTTTCATGATGGTATGGTGTTTGGCATCATGGCCCATGTATGAGAGAGGGAGAGAGAGAGAGGGAG
>NW_004949107.1:5471000-5471776 GCF_000317375.1 Microtus ochrogaster | reverse complement strand
AATGAGTACCTTGAGAAGGGGAGCACAAGGGACTCAGGGATCAAGTTGCAGATCACTGCTTGTATCATAATCAGCGCAGGGTATGTAATTACATAGAGAAAACACAAAGAATCAAGAAGCTGGAGAAAGCTCCTTGTTCTGTTGAGAATAAACATAAAGGAAAGCACGATGATCCACCTTGTAAGCAAATGATGATAAGCAGTGACCAAGGGACAATGCTGAAAATAAGGCAGGAACACATGGCCATAAATCTGACATCTTACGTGCAAAGGGAAAACTCCTGAGAGATTTAGAAACTTCCAAAAACTCCCTCAAGATGAGACAGATACTTGAACAGGTGTATCTATTAAAGGGCTAGGTCTATCTGTTTAAGGAACTGAAGTCCTTATTAAAAACCCTTTTAAAAAGACAAGGCTCCTATGTGTTCACCAGTGAATTTAATAAACATTAAAGAAGAAATGGAGCCAAACCCAAGTTTTTTGGAAGTAGGAGCAGAGGATGATTTTTATTTTACAGAGTTCCTTTACCTTGGCCGTGTATGAAGCCTGACAGAGGAGAGGGACCTGCAGGACAGCAGGTCTCTTGAACGCAGAGGCAAAATCTCCTCTGAGACAGCGAGCAACCTGAATACAGCAATATATAAATGGGTAGCACAGAGCCACAAATGCGGGTTTGATTACATTGATGTAATCATGGAGACTAGTCCAGTATGTGAAAAATCAGCTGATGTAAATCACCACACCAATGGATTAATACTACAAAAGCATACAGTCACC
>NW_004949107.1:5469627-5470845 GCF_000317375.1 Microtus ochrogaster | reverse complement strand
AAAAATCAGCTGATATAAATCACCACACCAATGGATTAATACTACAAAAGCATAGGATCACCACTGACGTAGCAAAAGCATTTGACAACATTTTACATCCATTCATAATAAAGTATGTCAGTAAAATAGGAACAAGAGGGAGTTTCTAAAGTCTGATAAAATTATCTCTCAAGTAGGAGAGGACCAATCCCTATAATTTGTTTCCTGACTCCCACAATATGTATGTTTGTGTACATATATACGGAGAAGTAGAAGAAAATATACACATATTTATATTTTGTATTTGTATATTTCCTTCTACTTCTCCGTATATATGAACACAAACATATATACAAATATATGTTTATATGTATACATTTATAATTATATGTATATAATAGAGAAATAACTCAGTTCCTACTGATCCTAACTATTGTGGCTAAGAAAGAAAAGTAAAAGGAACACAGATTGGATAGGTGGAAGTAAAATAATCATTATAAGCAACAGAGGTAGAAAATCCTAAGGAACAATGTAAATGCCGTAGAACTACTAAATATACAAAAGTCACCAGATACAAGACTTCTAGACAAAAGTCAATGTACTGACATATTAAGATGAAGTCGAAATTGAAATGTTTAAGAAGAATCATTATAAACAGCAACAACGTATTTGCAAAATTTATACAATAAACACCATGAAGCAAGGATGGGAGATCTTGAGGAATAAATACACACAGTCATGATATGCCGAGCTTACACATGAATTAAAAGCCCAAAATAAGAAGTATGAAATATTTTCATAAATTAATCTGTAGGTTTACTTACTAGAAATATCTCAATTTGAAAACTGAAACACTAAAACCACTAGAAGAAAACATGGGCAGTACCCTCAAAGATAGGGGTGCATGAGAGGACTTTCTGAGCAGGGCTCCACTTGGCAAGCAATTAAGGTCAACCATGGACAAGTAGGACGTCACATAACTGAAAATCTTCTGCTAAGGAAACCATCAACCAAATGAAGAAGAACCTCACAGAATTGGAGATGATTTTTGTCGGATACACATCTGACAGGGGATTGATTCCCAGAATATGCAGAGAACTCAAAACTCAGAGTCAGGTAAACAAATGACCCAACTCAAAAAATGGCTAGAGATCTGGACACAGTTCTCAGCGAAAGAAACAGAAGTGGCTAAGAAATACCTCAAAAGTGTTTACCATTTTTTAAAATTGATTTTATTAA
>NW_004949107.1:5467513-5468972 GCF_000317375.1 Microtus ochrogaster | reverse complement strand
GCTGCTATGAACATAGTTGAGCACATGTCCTTGTGGCACAATTGAGCATTCTTTGGAATACCCAAAAGTGATAGTGCTGGGCCTTGAGGTAGGTTGTTTCTTTATTTTCTGAGAAATCACCATACTGATATCCAAAGGGGCTGTACCAGCTTGCACTCCCACCAGCAATGCAGGAGTGTCCCCTTTATCCCACAACCTCTCCAGCATAAGTTGTCATCAGTGTTTTTTGATCTTGGCTATTTTTACAGGTGTAAGATAAAGTCTCAAAGTTGTTTTGATTTGCATTTCTTTGATGGCTAAGGATGTTGAGCATTTCCTTAAGTGTCTTTCAGTCATTTTTGATTCCTCTGTTGAGAGTTCTCTGTTTAGGCTTGTACTCCATTTTTTTTTCTTGGATTATTTGTTCTGTGTTGACCAATTTCTTGAGTTTTTGTATGCTTTGAAGATCAGCCCTATGTCTGATGTGGGGTTGGTAAATATCTTTTCCCATTCTCTAGGCTGCCTTTTTGTCTTGTTGACCATGTCCTTTGCTTTACAGAAGCTTTTCAGTTTCAGGAGGTCCCATTTATTGTTTCTCTCAGTGTCTGTGCTACTGGGGTTTTTCAGGGAAATGCAAATTTTAGAATATCTTTGAGATTTCACCTTATCGTAGTTAAAATGGCCAAGATTAACATAAGAACTGCCAACACACACTAGAGGGATGGAAAGAAAGAGGATCCCTCGTTCACTGTTGGTGGGAGTATACATTAGCAAGGCTGCTCTGAAAACCAGTGTGGAGTGTCCTCAGAAAGCTAAGTGTAAATCTATCAGGCGGCCCATCTATGCCACTCCTTGGCATATGCCTCTGGGGACCCAACATTCTCTTCCACAGATAGTTACTTGGCAATGTTTGTAGCTGCCTTAGTCACAATAGCCAGGAAATGGAAACAACTTAGATGTCATCCAACAGATGAATTAATAATGAAGATGTAGTACAGAATACAATTAAAAACCATTCGTCTAAAAAGAAAAATTAACTAATGAGATTTCCTCGTAAATGAATGGAGCTAGAAAAGATGATACTGAGTGAAGTAGGCCAGATCCAGAAAGAGAAATGCTGCATTTTCTCTCCCCTCTGCAGATCCTTGTTCCAGATCCTCAGATGGGCATATATAACACGGAGTTAGCCACAGAAAGCAGGCAGGTTTGCAGCGCCTGGTGGGAAGGGAGAGGAACAGCAGGATATAGGTGATATAACAAGGGGGAACAGAATAATGCGGAAGGGCTCCACCTGGAGAGGGGGAAGAAGATGGAGGTCAATACAAGAGGAGGAGGGACAAATAACACCAGTGTTGATTGACAAAGTTTCAAGGAATCAGATAATTTTGTATTTACCTAAAAATTATACATAATAAATATAAGTAATTCTCTCTCTCTCTCTCTCTCTCTCTCTCTCTCTCTCTCTCTCTCTCTCTCTCTC
>NW_004949107.1:5397468-5467413 GCF_000317375.1 Microtus ochrogaster | reverse complement strand
CACGTAAATTAGGACACTTGGGCTGACAATTCTCACAAAAACCAAGAAACCACCTTTTAAAGGGTTGGTAAGGGTAGTCCAAGGGACCCCTCAAACAAGATAAATCATGTGGCCCTTGGTTGCCTCTCAGGGGTTGAACGTGGACCCCTGTTTCTGAAGACACTACATCCTTATAGGACATATGACTCAAAGGACTGAAGTTGGATCTGACCTGAAAGCCTCATTCCTGCGGTCTAGCTTCCATAGTTCCAGAAAATACCATGCAAGCTGCCAAGGGAGGAAAGCACTAAACAGTCCCACCCAGCTACCCTTATAAACTGAGGCAGCATCAGCGTGGCAAGGTATTCGTAAAGGGACAAGAAAAGTGTCCCTCACATGTCAGTGGTAACCCACAGCCCTTCAATTAGACTTAAGGCCCACTCTGACCTCTATCCATGTACACACATGCACACACACACAGTGCACACACACATGCACACACACAGTGCACACACACATGCACACACAAATGCATGCACAGAGGTGGAAAGTGTATGGAGGGAATACAGAGAAACTTTGAGATGTAAAAAGAGCTAACATGTGAGCGGCTAACCAGTGATGTCTTCTGTCCACTCTACTGAGCTGACAAGGTGCTGAGTTGGAGATGCTGGTGGTTCACCGCAGAAAGCCATGATGGAGTCTTGGGCCAGAAGACTTCCAGTGTAAGTAGGAAGATGTGTCATATAGTGGTACATTCTGAAGCTAGGAGCCAACAGGGTTTCCAGCTCAGTCAAAGGCAGGGCTGGGTGAAAGAGAAAACCGAGCAACAGAAGACTGGAATTGCCACTTTCTGAGACAGAGGAGGGGGTGTGTGAAGACCGATGAGGAGCTCATCTGGGAGGTAAGTGTCTGTGATATGTTTAGTCTTCCAAGACAGATGTCAAGGGTGCCATTGGATCTATGAGTTTGAAGTTCAAGGCCAAGGTCTGTGCTGGAGACATCCATTTCCAAGTCGTCAGTGCTTTCTGGTGCTCGCAGACATAATTCAGGATGAGATCACCCGGCAGTGAGTAGAGATAGAGAGGAGATAGAGGCCTGGGTCTTCTTGGGCTTACAGCCGCAGGGTCATTTCAGCATACTATTGCTGTGCAAATTTTGTCCCGTTTTTACTGCTGTCAGTCAAAGTACGGTGGGGTCCACCTTCCGATGGACATCATACACATCCTCTCAGCATCTCACAAGCTCCCGTTATGGTGCGTGCAGAAGCATGGCTTCATCGGCTGCAGCTAATCTGCCATTTATTAGTCTGCAGACCTTTTCCTGTTCAATGGCTGGTAAGGGCATGCAGGAACTGGCCCTGGGCCCACAGCAAAGACACAAAGATAAGCTGCGAATTTTACAAATCCTGGGTTACTGCGAGCACCTTTACTGCAGGGGTGGAGGAAACGAAGCCACAGCTCGGTGGGGAAAGCAGAGGCCGTGTGATATTCTGAGCCCGTGTGGATGGCCCAACAATTGTCCTCAGCACTCCAAGATACAGTAAGATACAGTGAGAAGACACATTCCTGACCTCAGGAAAAGAAACGCTCTGCTCAGGTAGAGGTTTTCAGAGGGGATTGGGAGATGAGATATAGTTGGTTCCACCCCGTCCAAAACCCAGGACACCTCGCCTCTCCTAACTAGAATACAAAGTGTGCCCCTGCTGTGCTGACAGATGTCAAGAGGCCACTGGATCTCTGAGCCTGAAGTTCAGGGCCAAGGTCTGGGCTGGAGACATGCATTTCCAAGTAGCCAGGGCTTTCTGGAATCACTTTCTCAGCTTCCCTCGGGCTGCCAGCTTCTAACACGCCACTGTTTCTTATCTTATGCGATCAAATCCAAAGATACTTCAAGTTTTTTTTTTCTTCTATTTTTCTTACACTTCAAAATAGTTCTCGCTCTTTAAAACATCCCTCAGTACGGCTTGTTTTTGGTTTTTTTTTAATTCAGGTTTTTTTTTTTTTATTTTGAGAATTTGTTACATAAGTATTGTATTTACATCATGTCCACCCTTCCTCCTCCCCCCCTCACAACTCCTTCTGTGTGCCTCTACCCCTCTTTCTCAAGTTCACGCCCTCTCTTCCACCACTTTTGCCTACTGAGTCCACTTAGTACTACTCACGCAGGCTTTGTGATTAGGGCTGACCACCTGTGACGAGGTAACCTATCAGAGGCACATCCCAGGAGAAGAGGGATCCCACTCAGCTGCCATTGCTCACCCTTGGCTCTTTACCCAGGGTGAGGCCTTCTGACGTCTTTCCCATCTATGTCGGCATGTCACCTGGTATTGTCACCATATGGGTCTTGTTTAGTCAACAGCATCATTGAGATGCCATGGCTACAGTTTCCCTGCCCTTTCTAGGAGACAAAATTCCACAGCTGGCACCACAGTCCCCTGGCTTTTATGGTTTTCCCACCCTCTCTTTTCAGATGGCCCCTGAGCCTTCGGTGTAGGGATTGGGTCGTACTTGTATGAGTTAGCATTGGGCAGCAGTTGGTCACTTATTCTCTATACTTTGACCATTTTGGAGCTCTGTAACAGTCTCTATCTGCTGAAAAAAAAGAAGCTTTTCTTTTAAGAGCTACACTCAAAATCTGAGTATAATGATAAGTGTTTAGATAGACTATAGCTAAAAACTAGTCTGCATTAGGGACGTGGAAGCATCAGGTTCCCCTCCTAGGTCTATGATCTCTCTATCCATGGGTTCTTGTTAGGTTTATAGTACCAGGCATGAATCCCCTCCTGCTGAGCAGGGCTTTAAGGCCAATTAGGAGAATGCTGGTTCCCCTTTAGATGTGTGTTTCAAGTGCACTCCTGGGAGGATATCGCTGTTCTGGTGGCTGTGGTTCGTAGGCAGCACAGTTGGGTAGGGTGGTTCATTGCTTTTTCTCCTATGGCAGCTTGCACAGTACCTTGGGGTGAAAACTAGTCCCCAGGGACTCTAGGCCAACTCCAGTTCAGCACCTCAAAGCCTTGTGTCCAAAACGCATGGCTGCTTCACCAAGCATCATACCAACAGAATAAATATCATTCTTAGAGGTCAAGTGATACTCTGTACTCTGTTAGTAAAATTTCATTGTTGCTCTTGGTGTCGCTGCTTTTTAATGGTGACGTTCGCATTGATTGGAACAAGCCTTGTGTAAATAAGTCTTCTCCCAAGATCAGACTGTTCTACCCAACTGAAACACTACTCCAACCAAACACTGATGCTCAACACCTTTTCTTAAGCAGAATGATGATTGCCATGTTAACATTATCATTTCAAAGATTCTCTCTCTCTCTCTCTCTCTCTCTCTCTCTCTCTCTCTCTCTCTGAAGGGACTGCTGCTGCAGTTTGTTGACTGACTTTTCACCTACTTAGTTTCTTATCCTCCCCTAAGACATGTACAGTTCCAAGGGGTTGGCATGAGGGTTCTGCTTTTCCTGATGGCATTGTACTTCTGAGTTTCTGACTCTGACTTTTGAGTGTCTGATCCATTTTGATCGAGCTGACTAACCTTCAGGGACTCTTTCGAATGGAGGAGTCTGCCTTCCTCCCCTTCTAAAAGGTTTTGGGACATGGCAGTGTTTGGAACTCTGCATCTACCCCTGCGGCTCAGTTCTGGTCTTTAAGTCTGAAGGCTGTAGATACAATGTTCTCATGCTGACTCAGCGTGTCACCTACTGAAATTTGGTCCATCCATCTGGGTCTCACTGCCCTCATCTGTCAAATGAGGACAAGGAACTTCACTGCCTCTAAGATGACTCCCAGGTCAAATGACCAGCTACTCTGATTTAACATCGTCCAGCACTTCACGCTGTTTCCCAGGGAAGGTGAAGTAAAACGGAAATGGATTGGCTTAAAAATATTGCTAGGGCATTGCCAGCCCTGGTTCTTAGAAAGAATGATGCCCGGATGCCTTAAGCTGTTCACTGTAGGCAACAAATAGCTTTTATTCCTGGCCATCTAGGATGGCACTGATTAAGTACAGCCTTGGAAGACAGCTAAAAACCTTTCTGTGCTCAGTGGTTTATTTAAGGAATCTTGGTCAGATGCCTGAATAAGGCTCTGATAGGGTAGCTGGGGAGAGGGTCTGTGTCCGTGTACCTGCGTGCAGCTGTGTGGATGTGTGGTTTGTATAGACATAGAGATGGAGGAACCTTGTTTCTGAAAGACTCCAGATCACTCAGGTAGTGAGGTCTTTCCTGTGTTCCCTAGGGCCATGAGCCAAGGCCCCAGTGTCCTTGTGTCCTCTCCCTAGGAAAAACCAGTGCTAAGCAATTCAACCTCACACTATAAAACACATCCTCGTGGACTCTTCATGTAAAGGAGTGCTTGCTGCATCGCCCAAAGGACTGGGAGTGTGTTTATTGTAAAATCTGAAAAGCTCGGATTCCAGCCTACTCCATTAAAGTCCATTCCAGAGTCTTTGACTAGCTAGATGCCTCTGGCTGCTCAGGAAAGGGCTTCAACAATGTCTGCTACACTGTATCTCCTTGACGCTCTTTCCTGGAGGGTGCTTCACTGATAATGCTCCTGGAACAAAGAGTGAAAGCTGGTAGTCTACAGTTCCATGTGAGCCACCTCGGGAGACCATATTTTGAGTCTGAGTTACAATACTGAACTGATTCTGAAGGCAGGTTGCAGGTGAGGATAGCTGCACCGTATTAGAGGAAGCTTCCACCACTGATTCTGCTTTTGTTAGGAGTGTACTGCCTCTCAGGGGTTCCTACATCCATTTGCCAAGGATAACCCATGTTCTGGGTTGCTCTGGGAAGGAAATCTAGGAGATTAGGCTATGGGCTTGTCTGATGTTTTCTGAAGAGGCTTTTCACCTTCTCTCCAAAGCTGTATGAGACAGAGGCTAAAGATTCTAGCAACATCTCGAGAAGCAACTTCCACCCAAGGTCCAAAGTTCTCCCTACAGAGTGCTCACTTCAACTCTGCTTCTGACGTGAATGCAACTCTTAATCCAGTTGTAACTGCCTCGCCCTAAATCCAAGAAGACAACCACAAAGCTCCCAAGCAACGATGACAACTTAATGGGATAGGTATGGCTACGTAAGCATCTCTGTAAGCAAAGCAAAGCTTTGAACTTTAAAGCATCTCGGCTAATTGTAGAACCTGGGTTTTATGGCCTATCATTTCTCCAGCTTTCTAAGAACGTAATACACATTTCAAAGCCACTGATGAGCAGGAAGTGTTCACCTCAGTGTCTTAAGTGAATATCTACATATTTAACCGCGGTACTATTTTATTCATAAGGTTGTAGCTGCTCTACGTCTTGACTTGAGCTTCATGTTTAAAATTACTTTAACAACAAACAATGAGATTTGCGCAGACCTACAAGAGCCAAGGCCCAAGTTGCAAGGGTTACCAGGACACAGAAGCAGTAAAAACAAAACCCGACTCGCCAACCTTCCCTAGACCAACGCTGAAGGAGCCATGAAAAGAGGTTTGTGATGAACACCCGGGGACCCGACCAAGAGGCCCAATTTCTTTTTCAACAAGTCATCAAAAAATACTGTACGAGCCAATTACATAAACACTGGAATTTCCCAACATCTGATTTCAATAGCAGAGGAGCAGCCCAGGTTCATGATGGAGATTTCTCAATAGGCAGCGCCGTTTTCCAGGTAATTAAAACTGTTTGTACAGGAGGGAGATTTATCTTCTGAAACCATTTTAGCACGAGTGCCCTCCTGAGTGGTATCAGTTGACATACTGCATAATCTAGAACAGACTAATTGCTGCGTGATTTCTCATTTTTTCTGCAGCCATGCAAATGAGCTGACGTCTGCGCAGGTGGAGCCCATTAGAGTGAATGATTTTCCTCTCATGTTGTTCTGTTCATTTGCTGTTGTCTTATCAACTCCGGGTAGGAAATCCGCTGTCATGAAAAGCAGGCGAGGGAACAATGTCTGGCTGGAGAAGTCTTGTTTCATTATTTTTTAATTTATATGGCCTTACCTGCTCGATGCACCCTTTTCTGATTAGCATGCGAGGCAGCCAGTAACTTGGTTTTATTCAAATAAGGAGGCAGGGCTTTAATTTAAACTAAAAAAAAAAAATCATCTCCATTTCTTATCGGGGAACAAGGATTCAGGATTCAATAATACATGAATTTAATAATGCATGCTGGTAGACTTCACAGGTACTAAATAGCCATACCAGAGCGGGCTAGTGTGCTCTGTAGGTGGCCATCTGAAAGCCCCAATCTGGTTTATCCACAGCCCCTCCCGCCAGCTCTTCCATTATTTCCTTTCAGTAAAGGAGCTATGCCATTTGCCATATTCCTCTGACGCTGCCAAGAGCCCAAATCGCAGGACGCATCTTCACTTTACGAGCGTGTTTAATAGCTGTTAAGCTGCTGGACTTTAGCCTTTGCAAGAATTCCCAAATTGGACTCGTGGGAGATTTGAAAGGATTGGGAGGGAACGAATGGAGAAAGCAAAGGAAGGAACTGTGTTCCCGACCACTAATTGCCTTCTCCACCGAGGTCTCTGTCCACTGGCTCTTCTCGGTGAGCTAAGAGTCTAGATTTGCAATGCGCAGGGCCATGGACTCTTTTTATAACTCTATTTGTGTTTCATGCTCCCAGACGCCTGAACCTGGCACTCCTGTGATGGTCAGTATTCAGCATTCAATATTCTTTCTTTTTATTATTTGTGGGACTCTTTTTGCCAATGGCTATCCAGCAGATGGCTGGTCTGTTGTGTTCTCTGGAGAACACAGTGTGTGTTGAATTTCAGGGGCCCGAATGGATTTTCTGAGGGGTCCGCCCCCCTGGAAAGCCAAGGGAATCAGACATACATTGCTTTACGTCACTCTCGTATTTGTTTTTCCTCTTATTTAATTTAGAAAATTAGATAAAGCTGATCCACTTCATCTTCTTTCATCTAAACATAAAGGGTTATGCTTTTTTTTTTTTTTTTAACAAAGCAAATTTGGAAGGGCTAGAGAGATGGGTCAGCAGTTAAGAACACTTACTTAGTGCTCTTGCGGAGGATCCAAGTTCAATTCTCAGCACTTCTGTTTGGAGGTTTTACAACCTAGCTCCAGAGTCATCCAGGGCATCTGCAGGCATGCAAACATACCCATACATGTACATATAATTTAAAATAATAAAAATAAGTAATCTAAAAATAAGTTTGGAATGTTTGTTTAGGAGAGATTAAATTATACCTATGGACTCTTGTCAGCACAAGTACATAAGAAAAAGTACACTGGAATGATTAATCCAAATTTGGGAGGGATTATTTATCTATTTTTTGTATTATACTGACTATTTTTCAATTAATACTAATGGGTGCTGTCTGGCCTTTGTGAGTTTATGAAACCAATGTGTACCGTGTATAGTAACGACATGGCTCAATTCCATTTGGCTCTAGTACCAAGGAATTCTTAGTTGCCAGTTGATTGTGCAGCTAGCGGCTGATGGCTTCAACATTTGAAGTCTGTCTCCAGTGGCCCAGAGAGCAGAATAAACTGGGCAGAGAAAGGTCCAGTCCAAGTAACTCTCAGCATTCTTAAAACACAGTTTATCTTTCATTAGAGTTTATTGGTCAGTGAGCATGCGGTTGAAAGGAATTTTTTTTGGGGGGGGCTGGGCGGTGATTGTGCACGATTTTAATCCAGTGCCCGGGAGGCAGATGCAGGTGGATCTTCGTGAGTTTGAGGCTAGCCTGGTCTATGGAGCTAGTTTCAGGACAGCTAGGACTCTTACACAGAGAAACCTTGTCTCGAAAAACAAAACAAAACCAAAAAAACAACCATTTTTCTGAAGGGAAACTATTTTACATTTCCTTTTATGTCTGTAATTTTCAACCCAAAAGGCTTTCAGGTGGGTTAAAACTACACATGCTTAACATATACCCAGGTAACAAGCAAAAGGAACTAGTGAAAGCAAAAATTATGCCGTTAAAATATGACATTGATAATTATCACTAAGCTTGCAGGATTCTGAAAGTTGAACATAGTTCATGTAAATAGTTAAGAAAATACAGTTCAAAATATAACTTTTTTCTTTCTTTCTGGTGTTTGGCCCGTTTCTTTCACATGGGTGAATTACAAAGGGCAATGAGAGGTGACTGCCTAGGTGAGTCCAGTCTTTGGATATTGTGACAGGACATGGTCATCTCTAAAGCTCATACAGTAATTAACACACACATGCATATCTCATGTTTTTAGGTTTATGATTTTTGTGTTGGGGTGAATCCCTAGCTATCACAGGGCACATGTGGTCCATGGGCCACAGGCGGGGTGCACAGGTAACACGCAGAGATCAGCTCTGATCCCTAATGGCATTGTCCATGATGATCTTACAGAAAGTCACAGAAAAGATTTCACCCTCAAAAGGACGTTGCTGCTTGGCTTACCTCCACCTAAGAAGGTTGTATCCTGAGAAATTTTCCCAGGGGTCAAAACGGGATGTCAAATTCATTAGCCTGCAACACTAATCCAGATTCCTCAGCTACAGAAACATGCCTTGCGGGTGGTTGCTGAAGGTATAGTGTTTTTCTTTATATTTAACGTTAATCCAGCTCAGTATCACTAGCAAATCCTCTTGAAATATGTGCATAGAAGGCCAGGCCAGTATTTTGACATTCCTGGCTGGGAACTATGCCATTAACACCTTCAATTAATCTCCATGCAAGGTCATTTGGCAGCCCAGTTTCAGGACCATATGTTAAGATGTTATTAGCTCTCCTGTAAAGGAGATGTTGGGCCATTTACAACTAGAAACAGATGCCCACCAATAAGATCAGGAGGGAGCAGTTGCCTTAGTTACAGCGTCTCGCATCTCACCTGTAATGGAGATGGGGCAGGGAGCTTCCGATCTCATCACCAAGCTGGGATTTTCACAATTTTAGGTGTTTATGAAGCCATTACTACCAGACGTGAGAAACAGAAGAGAGAGAAGGAGAGAGACTCATAAAGGAAACCAATTTCATTACAGATGCGCATCTTAGATAATTGCCCGACGTAGTTCCCAAATCATCAGCAAAACAAAACCCAAAACAATGGACGAGGTGTCTGGCAGAACCAAATTCCAGCCCATCTTCTTAGCATTCTGTATCTAGGTCATGTAGCCGTGGAAAATGCATCTAACTTCTCTGTTCTTCATTTCTTTATGCCTGGAATGTGGAAGAACAAGGCTGTGAGGGCCCAGGTCTAAAGTGGGGGCATTATCAAATGAGATAACGCATGCAAAATATATCTTAAAAATTAAATCAATTTTAAATTTACGTTGGGCCTTATTTGTTTCTAGGAAATCACATTCTTACCTGGGTTTATTCCCTTGATAATAGTTAGAACATTTGCTCCATCTTTTATGATAATCTACTGAGATCAAAATCTCTTTGTTATATGATTATAATCTTTTTCCTGGAAGAATCTCCACTAGGATTGTTTCTAATGCAGGACAGAATTCTTCTGATGCTACGGAAGGGTCTGGCATGCAAGAGAACCATTCCCGAACTCTCCAAGAGATGGAAACTGGCTCTCCTTGCCCTTACACCCGATGCTCAATTTTACTGTATTGGACTTTCTTCCAGCCCTTGGGGGGATCTGCTCTCAAATGTTAGTTAGGGTGTGTCTGAAAGCATTCTAAGTGAACCCTTTCGATTCTTACATCTATCTCCAGCAGATCTGGAGTGGGCCCCAAACTTTCAAAACCTAATGAGTTCCAAAGATGATGGTCTTGGTGGCTTAGGAGACCATATTTTCAGACCAGCGGTTCTCAACCTTCCTAACGCTGCAACCCTTTAATGCAGTCCACATGTTGTGGTGACCCGCCCCCCACATACATAAAATTATTTCACTGATACTTCATAACTAATTTTGCTACTTTTATGAATTGTAATGTAAATATCTGATAGGCAAGATATCTGATATGTGACCCCTGTGAAGGGGTCATTCGACCCCTGAAGGGGTCATGACCTACAGGCTGAGAACTGCTGTTTTAGATAGTTATTTAATTGAAAAACATCAGAAGAGACTGAACATTCTAAATATTTGTCTTAGTGATAAATATCTGAGGATATGCAAAAGATAATTACCACTTCACATTGGATATGTTTATCATATTATCGCGCTGGACCATAGGACTGTGGACACATATTATGTATCAGGGTTTTTTAAAAGCAAAAATATAGCTCTTGCTATTCACTCCCACTGGGTGAGAATGAGGCTGGGCAGCGGTGATTGCCAGGTGTCTCTGATTTTAAAGTTTCCGGAGTAATCTCTGGGCATTTCCCCATCTCCATGATGTTGAACACAACTTCGCTTTTACAGATTGTGTTAACTGTGCTTCTGCATGGCCTTTATTTCACAAAACTTGTTCTGTGTGCCCATCCCAAATCAGTGGAAGGTAAAGCTGCTAGACAGGACTTCTAAGATTTTCCTTCTGCCTCTGATATTCTAGAAACATTTTGTTACTCAGCGGCCCCAAAGAGCCTTAAATCTCTTTACATCCTGGTATTGCGCGGAGGCTATTAAATACTACAGACATGTCAAAACCTGCGATGTTCCTCCAGTTCAAGAGTGGCTCAAGAGTCCATAAAGAAGGTTCCAGAATCCTCAGCATCGTGTGCCATTTCGATAACTTGGACATGACTAGTTGCTGATGGAATAGGAACGGCTTGTATCCAGGCGTCAGGAGAGTCCTGTGCTTTTAGGTTTTCAGTAGACTAAGCTGGCCTCTCCCCTAGCACTTGGAACTTAATTAAACATTTACTGCTTTGGGATATGTATGGGGGTATTCATTACATTTGTCATCAGGAGCGGAAAAAAGATTCCTTTAGAATCATGAGTCCCACAGACTCACAGAGCGACAGAGAGAGGGCCGAGGTGAATGACCCTGGAGAGAATGGGTGTAGATGGCCAGCAGGCCGGCTTTAGGTGTCATCTGGAACATAGGCTGGGCGTCTGCAACCCTCATTGCCCTTCTCGGAGAAAACTGGGGGTAGTGTGAATATTGGACCCTCAGATCACCGTCAATACGGTTGTTATTGGTATCATTGCTCATCGGTTCCTGGTGCCGAGAACTGCAAATACACTGTGTCGTTTTCCAAAGATGCGTTCCCACCTGCTGTCTAGATTTGTCTCCACAGCACCTGAGGTAGACTTCTCCCCCAGAAAAAGAAACAGGGGTTCCCAGTGAGGAAATATTCTTCCTGTGGTGTCTCAGGTACCGACGTATAATTTGCACCGGGGTGACTCCGGCTTTAAGGATCCTCTTGTGGAAGCGTCTAGCAGTTTACAAACTACCTTCTCTTTAAGAACGTGGCATCTTCTTCTCTTCTGCTGTCGGCATCCGCATGTGAAGCTGGTGGTCACACACATTTTGCAATTCCTCCCTCAGACAGGCTTCTTGGATCTCTGGCCTCATTTCTTTTGGACTAGGGCCCCAGTGTCCTCGGGCTGTGCCATGCTGTGGCAGCCTTCCCAGGTTCCCTGGTCAGTCTGGCTGAACCTGGTCGGATAGACAGCTGCTGAGCAGAGGTGAAGTTTCTCTTCATCCCTGGTGCTGAGGAGCAGGAATCAATTAACATTTAGGACAGGAAAATAGATGTCCTGGATTGCTGAGGCAGGACTTGCTTCTATAGCAGCTAAGAAAAGGAGCCCTGAGAACGAACTACCGTGCCCATGGCTCAGGAGGTTGCAGGGTTTGAGAAAACAATTCCTAATGACCAAGGCTGGGTTGTTTTGTGGAAGGTCTCACCAATGCAGAGTGCCATTCTGGATCCTGGGCATTGTTTGTGAGGCTTTAAGAAGGTGGAAGAGAAAAATGAAAAGGGGGGTCCATTTGATTGTTAGGGTGATAGATTTAAAAAACACAAGAGGGTGTCCCTTTCTGTTCTCACAGAGAGCTTCCGCTCCACCTAGAAAGCAAAAAGGGAAACCGATGTAGAAACAACTGGGGTTGTTTTGAGGGTCACGAAGAACGACCCAGGACTGTGTCTTAAAACTTAAGTCAGCATGAGTCATATTAGCCCTGCTAGGTAATATGAGTTGCTTCACACTCCAAAGGAACCTACGAGAAACCGGCAAGGGCATGAGATTGGCAAATGCCCTCACCCATCAAGGGCCATGCTGATGTACTGACATGTTCTGCCACATGGCCGGGAGACAGATGGCACATTCTGAGCAGCAGACAAAAAATCAGAGCATCCTGGGGTCGGGGAGAGAGCATCCTGGCCTCACTCAATCCACACAGGACGGCCCTTCACTCTAAACTGCAGCCCCAATTCCCAGGCTGGAAACAAAAGGTTTTGAAAATTATTTTCAAGGGTGGAGCTTATTGTACCACATCGAAGGCCAGGCAGCTCTTTAAACAATTACAAATGATCAAAGATAGCAATGAAAAAGAATCAAATGGCTCCCTATCAGCAAACACCAAACAGCTCTAAAACACAGTGTTAAATGAGAAGCACCTGGTGCGTGTATGCGGCGGCCTACTGTTTACATTTTCAGGAATATCACGCCAGAAACGGCTGCAGTGGTTACCTCGGAGAAGAGGCGCGGATGAGGACGGGCACAGAGAGAGGACCGCCAGCTCTCACGAGGTGGTCTTGCAGGCCTTGGGTATTTTGTTGCGTGTGTGCGCTGACTTCCAAAAGTCTGAAATAAAACTGCCCTCATCTGCTCGGAGAGAAAAGTATCCTAGAAAAGAAGAAGGGCATTGATAAGGAATGGATGTTCGCCCAATCAAATATTAGCTATCTAAAACAAAACAAAAGGCCCAACACCGGGTGAAAGGGTGAGTTGACAGTGTGAGTCATGTGACGTGTTTGAGACACAGATGTGGGATGGTCCCAAGGAGACGATGTAGAAACAGAAGTCTACTGCAAACTGGAAGAGAACAGGCAAGTCCCCGATTCTCTCCTAGTTGTAGCATCGCTGCTACATGGCCAGGGCTCCACAGTCTTTCTGGGTCTTAATGTCTGTGATAGACGTGGGTAGGAGCTGTGCAGGTGTGTAACCCATGTTAGCCAGCCAAGCACACCACAACCCTCCACTGGGGGCTAAAGGAGATGGTTCCTTATTCCAACTAGATGCAGTACCGCCCACCAGACAGCCTCACAAAGACATTTATCTTGCCTGTCTGTTTTAGTAAGACATCCTATCATTTCTAGCATAGAATTGTTGGAGCTGTATAGTGTGTGTGTGTGTGTGTGTGTGTGTGTGTGTGTGTGTGCGTATGCACATGTGTGTTCACATTGTGTGTATCAATGTCAGGAAAATCCTACCAGTAAAAGGAAAATCAAAGGATGAGGACGATATGAACATTCAGGATCAAAGATAAAGAGATAACATTTTTCTAGCAATCACAGCAAATATCTAACTTGCATAAGTGAAGTCAATTACTGTATTATTGCCTCCTTTGCACTGTGCACAGTAGGGATGTCGCTGCATAATGGTTTGCATGGAGAGTTAATCACTTTGATGCATTTCTGACTGATCCCAGCAAATTATGTTTTGGTTCCACTATATTAAACACAAGAGCCGGGGATTATCATTAATAAATCTAAGGCACAGCATGCATAAATCTTGAATAAATCAAATATCAATTACATAGGCAGTATCTGCTGACATCTGCTTTCATCAAATAATATATTTGAAATAGGTGTTATTCCAATTTGTTGAAGTCAAAGGGATCTTCATTCAGGGATCACAGACCCCCGGACCCCAAGCCGGGATACAGCTGAGCTTTGCTGGAGGCCACTTAGTGACGCTCCATTTTAATCGAGAAAGACTTGGCTTGAGATAGTTACCCTGAGACCCAGAGGGAAAACTGTCTTGCTGTAGCAAAGACTTTCAAGAGGAAGTCATTTTATTCTAACTGAGGAAGCAAGTCCCTCAGACTGTAGATGTGGAGTGACCATCACAGGACACGTGGTAATGGTCTGAGTAGGGGGTCTTTTCAAAGGGATCGATCCCTGGAGGAAGGGGTTGGTACCAAGGACTGGCGTCAGGAGAGGTATAAGTATGGAGGAGGGGGAAGGAGACTGGGCACCAGGCGCTGAGTGAAACTCTGGATCAGAAATATCAGCTCCTTTCAATGCCACCCCCCCCCAAGTTCCCTCCTGAGGGAGATGCTAGTGTTTATGCCTGTCATCTGAAGACAGTAGCACAGCCAAAGTCACCCCTGGCACAAATGGCTGGAGGGGATTTCAATCTGGATCCATTTAATTATGCTACTTGGGACTTGTGTGTGTTGGGGTAGAGTGAGGGGGCTGTATGTGTATAAACACAGAAGAGAAGGGCCCGAGAGTTTGACTGTGTTATAGCAGTTGCGTAGCGTGCTTGAGGGCCCTGGGTTCTCTTCCCTGCTCTGCCTCTTCCCCAAAAGGGAAAGACATCAACCTACGTGCCCAGGACAGGGAATGGGAAGGAAGCGCTGGCAATACGTGTTCATTCTTTCAAAAGCACCAACTTTCTGTAATCTCTGTCTCGGGAAGGATGGAGTGGCATCTACACTCCAGACTTTGGTGCAGGCTTCCACCAACAGGGCAGACTCGTTCTCAGGGTGGTTATGTGGGACAAAGCCTTTCGCAGAACTTTCTAGGGTAGAAGTCATGTTCAAAGAGGGTGGAACTGGGTTAGGAAACATTCTCTCGGGCACTGTCTCATCATGAGAGTTAGAAAATAATTGCATCATTGTTGCTCCCAGGCAAAGCAGGAGCGGAGACCAGAAAATTAATAAGCTGATTACCTTGAAGCCATCCTGGGGCCTCTGGCCAGGGTGGAAATGGTGCTTCGGGGGGCAGGTGGAGTAGTTCATACACTGCTTGTCCCAACCTGAGCAGGCAAGCCTTCCAAAGAACTCAGCATTAGCAGACAATTTCTTTAATCATGCTTGGCATCGAACAAAAGCAAGAAAAGCAAAACACAGGCCCCACACCTGAGCCTTCTAGGAGTGTCTTGGGTTTACACTCTCAAAGCAGAGGTCGGTGAGCACCAAGGAGCCTGTGATGTGACTCAAGGAAGCATGGGGAGAAGGCTGAGTGGAAACAGCTCTGATTTCATTAGGCCGCAGCTCCCCTGCATACCAAGCAAACCCACGTCAGATCTGCCTGGGCCCCTCACCACACATTTCCCCCATCCCATGCCCTGCCTTCTCTATCAGAACCTTCAGGGGGATATTGAGAACACGCCATGTCACAGATAAGTAAAACCTGCTGTGATGTCACCAAAGAAATGAACACATAGCTTCTGAGGTACAAATACATGCAATGTTACTATATGTCGGTACAAACGGAGTTTTAACTAATTCATTCACAATTCTGTGAGCATTTTAAGTCTGCCGTTTGGATTCCTTTGCTTGGTATCTATAAGGATTTCAGGGTTACAGAAATCATCTGGCTTCCTAATCAGCCTCCCTGAGGATCATAGGAACATTTTCAAGGATGGTTAGCTACTTGTGGATCAAGAGGGGAAGATGGAAGCATTCTGATGCCATAAAAGGACCCTGGAGAAGTAAAATTGAATTTGGATGCTTTTGAATATAGATTGTGAACAGTAAGATTGAGTTAGCTTGATACTGTCATTTATAGAAGCAGTGTTAGATACAAGTGTGTAAAATAAAACAAAATCTCAGCACTCAGAAGGCAGAAGCGGGGCAGGGGGGGGTGCCTGTGAGTATGAGGCCAGCCTGGTCTACATAGTATGTTTTAGATCAGCCAAGGCTACATAAAAGTGAGACCCTGTCTCAAAAACAACAACGACAACAACAAAGGAAATCTAAATGAAAGCATGTTTTCAAAATCAGTTAATATTCAAAAGTATACCCTGATATAATGTACTGAAAGCGAAAGGATTAGTAATAGGTAATATATTTTTATTCATTCATTCTTTCATTCATTCATTCAACAGTGCAGTGATTGTTAAGGACCAAGGGTGTAGAAGTGATGAGTTAGAAAGCCCATCATCCAAATAAGCATCCCAATGTGAAATCAACAGGGTGACACAAAGCCCACATGGTTCTGCACATAGGTGACAGGCAGAACCAGAGCCAGTGTAGAGTGTGTCAAGCTGGAGTCTCATCCTCAACTTCCGGTTCTGTGGTCAGCTATCTGCATGTGACTGTCACACCTCAGCTTATAGAAATCTCAGACATCGGGGTGGGTCTGTATGGTGCCAGAATGTCAGTGACCTGGAAACCTTTTCTTAAGAGACCAATTGATTCTCACGAGACCCTGGACTATCAGCTAGTTTGAAAAGAAGGATGAAGCCACTGCCACTAATCAAGGAGGCACTGTTGGGAATGCGTTTTCGGTTGTTTACATCTGTGTCTTGTTACAGGAGTCTCCGTGTCACTAAACGTTGTTATGTCTCTATGCAACACTGAATATTTGTCTGTTTTGGAAAGGTCAGGGGATGGCTGTCCTAAAAGTCCCTTTGATCCTCTATCACCACATCCAATCAGTCTGCAAGGACCCAGAAGCGGAGAGGGTATGGCTCTGCTCCTGGGTGCGTGTTTATATCACTTACCAAATATCCCTGCGTGCACGTCTGCATTCTACCATCATTTCCTACCCATTTTATTCTGAGATCTTACCGGCACATTTCCAGACATCCTGAGAATAAGAGCCTTGTTGTTTCAGTACAGTCTGCACCAAAATGCACACACGGAAGCCTGGGTATTTGCAATGTCCATTTCCTCGGTGCTTTCCTAGGGGCATAGCTTTGGTTTTAGCATTTAGCCGCAGCCTCAGTGAGCCTTCAGCACAACAGGGTCATTCAGGAATAGCTGAGTGAGTCTGTCTGTGAGCTCACAGCCCTGCTGATACATGCATGGTACAGAGAAGGATTTTACATTTCCTGCCATCCTTTTCTCTCACCTACTCTCTGTTTGATCTCTGTGGTATTTCGTCTGTTTCGCGGGAAGTAATTGGATGTGTGGTTTTCTAAGAAATATTTATGTTAGAAATCCAACCCACATCCCAGCATCTCAAGAAATCGATGTAGAAGTTTCCTGGTCTCAGTTTTATTATGTGGACTGCACCTATCACTAGCCCTCCTTCTGCGTTCTACCTGATTCTGACGGAAAAGCCCTGGATGCTTTGTTTAGAGAATCAGTCGAGAACACGGAAATTATTGGTTGTTTTATTCTATCATTTGGGACGAGAACGGAGTTCTGAGTTCATAATCCTCGGGTATTTTCAAATATGGCTTAGTTTCTTCTGGAACCCATGAGAGTTAAGTAGTTTTCTAGCCACCCAGATTAAAGCCAGGGTGCCATGACTTTGGCAAGGATCTCACTGCCTCGTTTTGTTCTATGACAATGCCATCAATTAAGAGGTAGAATCCAAATAAATGGCACCTGTCCCGGCTAATCCAACAATAAATGCTATCCATATGTCCACTGCACCACTGACTCATTGAATAATGTTATTTATTGAGGTTTTCCTGAAAAAAATGGGGGAAAAAACATATGGGCTGGAGTCTCCAGTCAGCAGGCATTCTTGGGGGTACGTTCTTGTGGCTAAGCGTAGCTTGACCCAACTCCTACAAAATATGGTCACCATTTAGTTGACGTCCTTCACTCTAATGACTAAGAATGATGGACTATGAACAAAACCCACGCTGCACTTAACTTATTCATTCCAGGAGTGCTTCCAACCTCTGAGCCGAAGGACATCTGCATCAGGACCACATGCGGGACACACCTCTGAGAGCCTTGCTCCCCAGGCAGGCTCTGCTTTAGACCATCCAAACCAGCGCTCCTCGAAGAAGCAGGCGTCTGAAGTCCGAAATAATTCATCGCTTTCTCCACTGTAGTCACGAAAGCCTGGGGAGCCTCTTTTTTCAAGATGAGTGGATGAAACAGAGTTCATTTTTCTTTTAATGTCACAAGTATCAACTTTTTACATTTACTCTTCTTTCCTTTTCAGAATTTCTTTGCTTTTAATTTTTATTTATACTTTTTAATCCTTTTATTGAAAGTCGGGATTTTTTTTTTCATTTCCTCACGTACTATATCTTGATTTTGCTGTCCCCTCCCTCTATGCCTCCCAGTTCCTCCTCAGCTCTCTCCCCACCCAGATTCACCCCCTTTCTGTCTTTCGTTAGAAAACGGTCTTCTAAGAGACAATAATAAAATGAACAAAAATGGGCACAATAGAATAGGACAAAGCAAACAAGCAGAAGGAAAAGCGCCCAAGATCAGGCACAAGAAACAGATGAAGATGCAGAGACACACTCGTTTGCACACTCCATTAGCAACACTAAGCCAGAAGCCATGATATATACACGAAAGACTGGTAGGGTAAAAGGAGAGAATAAAAATATAAAGTTAATAAAAATAAAATAGTGGTTTTTGTTTTTTTGTTTGTTTTTAAGGGAAAAGACAACATGAGATGAGACAGAGACCCCCAAAGATGCCATTGAGTTCATTTTTCTGCTGACCACCTACTGCTGGGCACGCAGCCTACCTGCAAGAGTAGTTTGTTTCCTGTGGAAAAACGAAATTTCATTTTGCGAGTGGTTATAAACTGGAAATTGCTTCTGGGTTAGGGATGGGGCATCTGTCCATTTGTCCCTTCGGCTCTAGGACCCCATCTGGTGCACACCTGCGCAGGCCCTGTGCACGCTGCCTCAGTCTCTGTGAGTTCGTATGTGCCCCAGGCCTGTTGTGTCTAGAACGTCTGGTTCTCTTGGTGTCCCCATCTCTTCTGGCTCTTACTCTATTTACTCTTACTCCCTTAAGGGTTTCTTGAGTCCTGAGGGGAGGGATTTGGTGGAACCATCCGGTTTAGGGAAGAGGGTTCCAGGTTATACCAGCCTCAACCGGGCCTTAAAAGACAATTAGAAGTTTAGGCCTAAGTCAGAACAAATGAATTAAAACCTATACTTTAAGAAGATGGTCAGGAGATCTGTGTGCACATGAAATTCAAACTTTGAGAAACCGTATTCTAAGTGCAGTACAAACACTTTTGTGTTCACTCTTTCTCAAGAGACCTCATCTGCCTGGTTACTAGTTCTCCAAACTAAAGTGAATGAAACGATGTCATGTGATAGGTGCATAAAATCTAAGGGTTGATGCCATTATGACAGATTAATATGCAAATGTACTCACCTACTCGCTTATGGAAAAAAGGGAACTAAATATACCTCCTACCCCTGAGCTGTGTTCCTTAGCGTCACTGTAGAAAGAAACCAAAGTTATTAACAGAGTAACCGCTGAACTCTAGCTATGCTGCAGGAAGATGCTGCTCTGGGAAGGCACTTTAGAGGAATGGGTTCCTCTGAAAGATACCCAGTTTCCTATCCCTAGAGGAACTCAGCCCAAGTCTGTGATGATTACCAATGAATGCCCTGCTTACAGGAACGTGCCTATGGGGCTGGGGAAGATCTAGATGACTTTTATATTAGAGGTTATTTTATCGTGTACTCGTTGTAGCCTTATGTTACAAATTTCAGATGTATACACACACATAGATGTTCTTGTGCTAATATGCTATTTATTTCTACATTTTCATAAGATAGTTTATGTCAAGAAATTCAATGACAAGAAGCCAATCTTTTGTTCAAAGACAACATGGACTCTCCAAAACTAGGTCTTCTGAGCTAAAAATGAAAAGTCAGAATCCTTTTCGGTGACATTTTTTTGGGGCACACTGATTTATTCAAAAGAGATCATTTGTTGACTCCACTATGTGTTCTACTAGTAGAAGACATGAGCCAAAATTCTGTCAGCAGCTTCGACCACGGAAGCCGTGTGGCTGTGCCTTTAAGACACAAAGCACTTTTTAATAAGTCAAGATCTTGGTTGTGTTGCTGAGGAAAATGAAAAGAAATAGATGCTGTCTCTTCGAGCCATTGGGATAACGAGGAGGGGATGTGTCTGGTCAGCGAAGGGCAAAGGTCGGTTCGGTGCCCGGGAGGTGCCGCATGAGAGTTGGCTTTCACGGTCACCAACCAGCATTGCCGTTGCTCAGGCTTACTCCGCGTGTGTGCACAAAGACACATAGGAGTGTCCCTCATTTCTGTGAAGGAGCTCAGCGAGCTCAAAAAGGCCCAGGTCAGCGGTGTAAGAGGAGACAATTGCTGTGGTGGGCAAAGCGGCTGCCAGCTCTCCACAGGGGGGCTCTGGAGATGGCTGGCAGGGAGGCGAGATGCTAAGCTGGTTTGAGGGATGGAAAGGGCATCCTTTGGATGGGGAATGGGAAAGGAAGTTGGGCTAGAAAATGAGAACCCTGGCTTAGCAGCCACGAGGTTGCTTTCATTGGCCTTGGTCCCTGCTGGCTTGGCCCAGCTATGGGCAGTGGCTTCACGGTCATCTCAACAATCCTTGTGAGCTCTCCTAGGTGCTGGGCCATGCCATACAGAACCAGAGAGCAGACACAGTTCCCGCGGAGGGAGGTGCAGCCAGGGCGCGAAATGGCTGCCTTCCTGAGAAATTTGAGAGTCCATCTCTATGGGGATGGGTGCCCTTTTTCCAAAACAAAAATGGAGAGCGAGAAACAAATTATTTTTTTTTCCCATGCCTCTTTTCACACTTTCACACCCATGAGCCAAGTGGCTTATCCCGAACCTGCTTACTGCCAGCTTCTTCCTACATTTTCAGAGTGCTCTGAAAATGGGAGCCAAAGAACCACTTCTATGTGTCCCCACACAACTCGCAGGAAGTCATTGGGTTTTCTGTAGTATGTTCCCGTTCATAGCATCGTCTCGACTTCAAGGCTCCTAGTGCCTGGCTTCAGCAGGTAAAGTGGAAGAATTACTGCTAGCTTCACCCCAGACACTGCTGCAAGCTGTGGATTTTATATCCAGACCTTTACCCCAAGTCTGACTTGTGTGGGTGAGGGTGAGAAATGAGAAATTGAGGTCAGAGAATAAGTAGAGCCGTGTCTGTTGTTGGGGAGAGGTGGCGGGTCCGTGCTGGACAAAGAGCATCTCCAGCTGTCAGGATGGAGCCAGGATGCTAACGCTAACCGACCCATCCAAAGTCTTGACTCCTGGGCCTCTAGTGTGGAAGAATAAGCATGGGTGTGGAGAAGCAGGAGGCTGTTCCCATGCCAACCTATGCACCACATGACCGTCCTTCGCTGACTTCTTGATGACAGGATCTTTCTTTGCATTTCGGATTCAATTTTGCCAGGTCTAAGGCAGTCCTGAGCTGGGAAGCTGGAAGGGGCTGGTTAGGGGAGGTAGGCAGGGTGGCACAGCGTGCTGTCTCTCATAATTACAACAAGCAGCTGCAGTCGGCTTTGGACCCCACCTTGCCCTGTCAGCTAAGCCTCCTGTGGCGGCGTGTGGGTGCTATGGGAATCCAGGCTACTTACTGACTCACTTTGGCAAACACACCAAAATCGGACAGATCTACTTGGCCCAGAATTCCCTCTTTCTTTGGCATGCTTTTTGAGCGAAAGTGTTGAGTGACTATGAGAGGGGTGAGGGTGGGGGAATCTGAAGCATTGTGTGTGCCACTGACCGAGCAAGCCCAGCACAGTTGGCATGCGTGCAATACTTCATAATCACTGCTGCAAAATTATTTGTTCTGTACCCGCTGACGTCACTTCTCCCCTCTCCTTGAGGAGTTGAGATTTTTTTTTTATGAACATTTGCTCACCCTCTGACATAACTGACGTGAGAGACTCTCCATCACCCACACCCTCCAAAAAGTTCCAACCAGAAATATATAGCATGATGACGTGTCCAGTGCCCTCCCCTGCTGCGGCAATTCTACACCTTGGCAGAAGAGACACCTGGGTTTCAAACCCAGGAGGCAGCGTGGGACAGGCAGTCTCTGCAGCTGCTGACTTTTTTGCTGCTTCGTGAGTGTAGGAGTAGTGTGTGTGTGTGTGTGTGTGTGTGTGTGTGTGTGTGTGTGTTTGGCAAGTTGCTGTGAGCTGAATGGAGCTGTTAGCTGTTTCTTCAACACATTTGCCGGTTTCATTGCCTGCTCTAGGATGTCTTTGTCATCATTATCCAGGGATCAAAGATAATAGACTATTTGAAATCCTAATTCAATTAAAACTTAATCCTCAGATGTCAATAGCAGCGCATTGTGCAGAAGGTTACAATGTAGGCAATTTCTTTTGAGCATATCATTAAAAGAACAAAGCAAGAAGAAGAAATGGCCCCGGCTATTTTCCAAAGCAAGATGCTCATTATTGTCTCGGGAACTTTTGCCACTATGATAAAATTTAGGCTATATTTCAATATGTATTCAGGGGGGAAATCACGTACACTTATTTCTACACTTAAATCCATTTACAATGATTGGCTTTGTCTTGTGTAAGGGGATTGAGTACACAAGATCCTTTTAAGAAAGAACACTTTCAATAACCCAGGCACTGAGGCAGATGTTCCTGGTTACAAAGTCCCCAAAGGACATAAAAAGTCTGTCGAAGTTGGCACTCTGCGGAAGCCCGAGTGAGCCCATTGAATTGCTTTACGTGCACAAGAAGCAGAATTCAGTTCTCTTTATGGCTTGAACCTCTCAGGCCGCTGAATCTCCCTTGTGATTGGCTGCCTCACCTGCCCATCAGAAGCACTGGCCTTTCTGTCGCTAGAGACCGAGTCAAAGGTTCCAGCATTTCAGTGCTTCGGCTGCAGTCCAACACCATGCCAGAGTTCTTGCTTGCGAAGATAGGCTTTCCTCCTCTCCTGTCTTTCTTTTCGTTCCCCAAATACACTCGTAAGATTCCTTTTGAGCTGCCAATGAAGCACCAACTTTAAAGTCACCAAACCTCTGAGCAGGCAATGGGAGGAAAAGGTCTCTGGAGGGGGGGAAATGTGCCGCTAAAAGTCAGAGAACACTGCACTCCCTCGGGGAGAGCTTATGAGTCACAGGAGCTCTGACTCCCCCAACCCATGTGTTGAACAGAAAGGGAGAGCTAGTTAGCAGCAGAAGTGGACCCAAGAGCAGGCAGGTCCCGTGGGAGCATGATGCTGCCACTGTCAATATCGTAAAACTGCCCTGGGGCAGGGTGGAGGAGGGAGAGACAGTCATCGCCTGACAATTACAGCAGCAGTGAGCTCCAGGACCTTGCTCACCCCAACTCTGTGGGATTCAGAAGTGCCTTCTTTACACAAAAGAAATAGCTATGACCCCCATCTTTGAACTGGGGGTGCTAGTGTTGTACTGTCTTTTAAAAAATGGATTTAGAGAATAGCAGAAGAACTACCAAAGGTGTGGGCTAAGTGGAGCAGGGTGGGGTAGGATGAGGTAGGGGAGCATGATTTCTTGTGTCCAGATGTCTGGGTTGAAATGCTGTCTCCAATACTTCTAATGTTAAGGTTTTCATCCAAAACCTTTTAGTCTGTCCTAGAATGGGTATAAACATTGTGCTTGCACATGCTACTTTGCTGCTTTTTTTTTTTTCAACTTGAAACAACCTATGGTCATTTAGGAAGAAGGAACAGTTCGGCCAATAGGAAAGCATGTGAGGTATTTTCTGATTAATCAGTGATGGAGGAGGGCCCAGATCACCGTGGGCAGGTCTACCCCTGAGTAAGAGGTCCTATATGGGCTGAGAAGGCCATGGGAAGCCAGCCAATCAGCAGCACTCGTCTAGGGCCTCTGCTTCAGTTCCTGCTGATATGGGAGGGTCTTCTGTCTATGTGTTACTTTCATTGGTTAATAAAGAAATTGCCTTGGCCTTTTGATAGGACAGCAGCTAAGATAGGCAGAGTAGACCAAACAGAATGCTGGGAGAAAGAAGCAGAGTCAAGCAAATGCCATGAAGCTCTGATGCCATGGAGCCAGCCACTAGGTCAGACATGCTGAATCTTTCCAGGTAAGCCACAACGCTGTGGTGATACACAGATTACTAGATATGGGTTAAACCAATATGTAAGAGTTAGCCAATAAGAGGCTAGATATAATGGGCCAGGTAGTGTTTAAAAGAATACAATTTGTGTGTTGTTATTTCGGGGCATAAGCTAGCCAGGCGGTGAGGAGCCAGGTGGCAGGAATGCAGCCCGCTGCTCCTTCTACATCCTGCTACCTGGTTCCTACTGTAGCTTCCTTCAGTGATGGATTGTAAGCAGAATGGGTAAGCCCAATAAGCTGCTTTCTCCCCACGTTTATCACAACAATAGAAAGCAATTTAGAATCTTTCCTCAAAGTGTGCTTGGGACTATTATTAAGTGGGATGGTATATTTAAAGGGCTACACCCTTTAATTTGTGGTTGGAATGAAAATGGCTCCCATGGACTCATATGTCTGAATACTTGGATACCAGGTGATAGAACTGTTTGGAAAAGGTCAAGATAAGTGGCCTTGTTGGATGAGGCGTGTCACCAGGGACAGATCTGAAGTTTCAAATGACTTCCTCCATTCCCAGGGTGCTCTCTCTCTCTGCCCCCTGCTTGTGGATCAAATTCAGGACACCCACCATTCCCAGGGTGCTCTCTCTCTCTCTGCCCCCTGCTTGTGGATCAAATTTGAACTTGTAACCTCATTTTCACTCTGATAGTCTCACCAGCGACAACAGCACTTTGGAGGTGTGTCTGTTGGAGATACATGCACAAATGTGGTTCGCAGAGAGAGCAGACCCGGTCTGACTGTCATTCAGTCATTTCATATTTTCCTTCTGATCTTATCATAAGTGATTATAGACTCTAATTTGTCTGCAAAGTGTCACAGGGCTTGCACAGTCACAACTGTAAAAAAAAAAGTCTAAAATGGAAACTGGGTTGTCATTACTGGTCAACACTGCCTTTACCATATTGTATTTCAACATATACATTGCTCATAATTATCTACTGAAGAGTGCAATTATATAGCTTCTCTCTTTTCTTTTACAAAAGGTGTTAATTTGTTGAATATAAACATTTGATGATTTGCTACAATTTTTGCAATCATGTTTTGACATATCTTTGTTATAAATGAAACCTCAACAGGATAAGAGAAGTGAAGGATGAAACTCCAGGCTCTCTCATGCTGGGAGAGGCTGCCAGCTGTTATGTTCTTGGGCTATGGCCAGGAATGTTGATGGGTCAGATATTCTACGAAGGGGGAAGAGCCATAGTCTGGTACAAAGATCCCCTGCAGTAAGGGTCTTCCTGATTGGGCAGCATGAGACCTGTTCCTTCTTTTCCTCTCTCTTTTCTGCCTTCTCAGGATTCTTGGTATGTAGGCAGCTAAATCCTTGAAGTAAGAAACTTGAAGAATTACATGATGCCGAGCCATTCCCCATTTAAAATAAAATAATTCCATGGATTCTAAAAGCAAATGGTGGACCATAATATAGAAAATTAGGATTCTATGAATTCATAAAGACTAAAATAGAATCCATTAAGAATGGTGGGGCATTGGTGCGCACAGAGATGTAAATTATCATGATCATGCTTGCGATGCAGACCCTGATCGTGTTGGCATTGGGCCAGCTCCCATTAGAGTGATTATTTTTAATCATCAGCATTTGGTGACATGAATACTCATATTTGTTGATTTCCTGGGAGAAAAGCATTTTATCCTGTAAATAAAAAAGACAAAAATATACATTTAGATTGTAGAACAAATAGTGATTATTTTTGATTTTTTTCAGGGTTTTTATTTGACAGAGCCATGATTTAAATGCCTCTTTGCATGAGGCTCAGATACAGTTGCATTTAAATAGCAGGAGTGTGCTATTTTTATGTCCCGCTTTCTAATGGGATGATAGTTGGTTCATTCTTCAATACAGACCAGGGGACAGAGAATTTCTGGTGATTTCTTTCCTTTTTAACCAAAAGGAAAATTGCAATTTAAATGCAACTCTAGTACTTATCATGAGTACTCTCTTAACATCTTGCGGAACTATGGCTGCCCAGTTGACCAGCTTCTGCCGGGATTTGAAAATTAAATCGCGTTTACCAAGAAGACACGGGGTGGAGGAGCATTCCAGGAAGGGCCAAGACATGTCCTGAGGAGTCTAGGAAGCAGAGCTACAAGGGCTGGGGAAGCCACACCTGCACGGAAGAAGATGGACTTTCAGTGTAGGAAGCCGATGAGCCTAAAGAGGTCCCTGTGCAGAGGAACTAAGACCACGGCAACAATCAGAGACCTCCATCCACTTAATATAACTGAGATCTACTTTAAAATGCAGGGTTCTAAGCCTTACTCTTCCCCAAGCCCAAAGATTCAGATCCGGCTGTTCCTGAGTGAGCCCCAGAAAGCTGCCCTTGAGTTAGTACCTTTCTTCCGGACCCCTGCACTGACCTGGAAGCTGTAGACCCCCTTTGGGTGGGTAGTCCTGTGATTTAGCTAGGAGAAGCATGGGGCGGAGCCGGTTGAAGTAAGGAGCAACTGCTTTGCTGGCAATGTGTTGACCGGACTGCAGGAACAAGAGGCAAGGGAAGCAGGGAGGTCGGTAAATCATTGCAGGAAGTGACGCATGAACGAGAGCTTGTTTCCTGTGGGGTTCAGGGACAAGCGCCAAAGTTGAGCGGGTTCCTGGAAAGGTGGGTAAGGATTTGCCAGCTAAATGGGAAGAAGGCAAAAGCTTGCTTTCCTTGTCTTCCAGGAGAGCTGGGGCTGGGAAGGAATTTGAGAGGAACGAGTGTGATTATTAGACAAACAGCATTCGCTACATCCATGAAACAAGCTGTGGAAGGCGTGCGGCAGGTCTGACACTTGGAAAAGTGCTTACAACCAGATTGCAGGCTCCAGGTTATAACCACCAGGGAGAGCGCTGCCTCTCTGGTGAGGGTGGCAAGCTGGCTTCATCCACAGAAAATTAGAAGACCCACTGGCTCCTTCACTGCAGGCTCTCTTCATCTTTTCCCATTAGCTTTCCGTTTATAAGCCCAGGTTAAGCCTGACAGTGGTGACCAGCAGTACCTAGGGAAAGGAAAATTACTCGTCTTAGGAGGACAGTAGCATTAGCTCCCCAGATACCCAGAAACCCTCAACAACACTGTCATGACATCCAATCCAAAATCTCTTCATCTGATTTCTCCCCTTTTCCTTAACCACAGTTAAACCATTTTTGAGGATTTGTTTGGTTATATGGGCTTTTTCTTTCTGCCACATTCAGGGCACTATCTCTTCTCTTGCATATTAATTTATCTTAAAATTCTCCAAGGCTTTTAGCTTTGTCCTTGATTGTGACAATGACATTGTTATAAACTTTATTTTCATTTAATTATGTGCATTTGTACAAGATAGCCTGGAAACATACCACATATAGTAAACTCAATGAGAAACCATGTATCCAAAATACATTTTTTTTGCAGTGTAAGTGAACTGTAGTTGCTAGCTCCTAGAATTATGGAAAATCACCATAGTCTAGATTTGATCTATAATGTTATTGTCCACCAACTAATAAAGTTTACTATAAATGTTATTTTAAAACAAAATATTAGTTTGGAGGGAAAACATCTTGATTTCATAGGAGCATAATGCTTCATTGGGGAAACATGTTTGGACAGAAGTGGCTGGAAGTAAAAGCATATGACTTAACCAGAACACGTGGAGATCAGAGAAAGCTCCACCTGCGTTTCCCCATATGTGAAAACAGCAAAGCCGAGCTCTGGGGAGCAGACATCAGAAGCCGAAGGGGCCCTGTTCTTAGGGATTGCTCGAATCTTATATTAAAAATACTGGATTCTGGCTCTGTGATCCTCGGGGGAGCTCCCGGACCTGTGTTGCCGAGGAAAAGGGATTGTGCCCAGCCAAGAATGATGGCCACTTTCCCCCATTCGTTTTCAGGTTTGTGGAGAAAGCCAGATCCCTACTGTGAGTGCTCACAGCGGGTTGGGTGTGGAGTGAGTGTGGGTGGGGGTGGGGTGGGTGGCTGGGTTGGAGGAGCAATAGATTGACACAGGAAAGACTTGGCCTTGTATAAATCAGTTCTTCAATAATTGAACCAACTTCCCATGAACTAAGTTACATTTATTTGCTTCAAATATGACATTTTACATGCTGTCTTTGGACCGATGCATACTAAACTAACTGACCTTCTCATAAATCCCTTCTCTACTTGTCCATCAAAGTTTTGTTTCTATTATTTTTTCTCCTCTCTTCTCCTCTCCTCTCCTCTCCTCTCCTCTTCTCTCTCTCTTTTTCTTTCTCTCTTTCTTTCTCTCTTTCTTTCATGAGTTGTCTCTTATTTAGCCCAGGCTGGCCCTGACCACCCATCCCCCATCCCCAGTCTCCCAAGTGCTGGGCTTTCTCAAGCACACACCATCAGGCCGAGCCTCAAAGCAACCTGTTAGAGCTAAATTTAAAAAGTGAAATTAAAACTAAATTGCCCCTTGCCTCCTTATACATCAATCCTTCAGTACCCTTGCACTGTAGAGAGAACAAAACTGGACATCTTACCACGACTGGTGAAACCTGGAGTGGCTGATGCCCGACTCATTACCACAGCCACTATTCCTTCTCCAGCCCCATCCCATCCTCTTCCAGCCCCTACATGCCCTCCCCAATCCTGCTTTCCAAGCTGCTTGAGCTCCTTTTCTTTGTTTTCCTGAACTCATTATCAGTTCTTTCAAGGAGCCAAGAAATCCTCCTTAAAGGCTTTCATTTCTTCCGTCCTGGCTTTTGGTGGAACTATCTCCTTTAGAGCCTTCCTACCTTAGCTTAAACGTGAGCTTCCCTGATGGTTTCCTTATGGCACATTGAATGATTATTAATTACTTTGTGTTTATCTGACCACTTATTTACTATCTGTCTTCACTATGAATTCAGGTTTGATGGAGACACAGATCGTGGCTTTGTTTATCCCTCTGTCTTAGCCCTCAGTTACTGTGCCCGGAAGCTTACGGGTGCCAAATAAATACTTAGCAAATGACTGAAAGTTGTAAGTGTGTGGGTTTATAGAGTCTGGGTATAGTTTCAAATTATGGAGGAAATTTTTGCATAAATGAGAATTATGACTCAAAAATGATATTTTTAAAATATACCACCCTCTAGAGAAGTTGTGGGAGATGTTTGGCACTCTCAGCAGAATGTATAATTGCTTGTCTTTTGCTGTTTCTTTTGTCAGATGTATAGGGAAAAAAAAACATTCCAATACTGATACACTTTGCATGTCCTTGATGATAAGTAAAGTTAAACGTTCGTTTGTGTTCAGAGACATCCTCATTTCTCCTCCTGTGTGTAATATGTTGTCAGCCTGACTTTGTTATATAGCTTTCAGAATGTTATATAGCTTTCTATTAAAAATTATTTTAAAACCTCTTTGTCTATTAGGCTTTTTAAATTTTTTCTGTTATAAATATTACATGTTTAAAATTTTTCATTTACCTCATACCTTGTTATATTTTTCTAGTAAAGAAATGTCAAGCCTTCCTGTTGTTGAATATATATAAATCATTCCCTTTGGCATTGACAATGTCCAGAAATGGACAGGGTTGGACAAAACAAACAAACGGAAGGAAAAGAACCCAAAAGAAGGCATAAAAATCAGAGACCTATTGCCCACACTCTGAGGGATCCTGTATAAACACTACATGCGGAAGACCTGGTACAGACCCATGCAGGCCCTATACATGGTACCCCAGTCTCTGTGAGTTCGTATAAGCTTTGCTCATGGTTTGGGGGCCTTGTTCTCTTGATGTCCTCCATCTTCTCTGGCTCTAACTCTCTTTCTGCCTCCTCTTCTGTGGGGTTTCCTGAGCCCTGAGGGGAGGAATTTGATGGAGACATCCCATTTAGGGCTAAGAGTTCCAAGGTATTTCTTTCACTTGCATAATGTCTGCCTGTGGCTCTCTGCATTTGTTTCCTTCTGTTACAAGAGGAGGTTTCTATGATGACAGATGAACAAGGCATTGATCTTTGTGTAGAGCAGGATGCCACCAGGCATCATTTTACCACTATTTTTTGTTTGCTTTTATTTTGACCAGTAAAATTTGATTTTGCCATAGACCCCTGAGCTATCTACTGTCTGGTTTTTGGTCACTCAAGCAATGTCTGGTGTGATTTCATCTCAGAGAATGGGCCGTTAGTCAAACCAGATGTTGGGGGGCTACTCTCACAAGTTCGGTGCCACCATTGCCCTAGCATGTCCTTCAGGCAGGACAGTATTGATTATCAAGGTCTTTGTGGCTGGCTGGATGTTTATGATTCTCTTTTGGTAGCCTGCAGAGTATCTTCCTGCACCAAAAATTCTAAAATGTAGGGATGAAAAAGGCTTTGTGTTGTCTTAGCAAAGGGGCTTTGCCATCAGTTTGCAGAGAGTTGTTTATAATCTGGGCCACAGCCTGGGTTGTTTGGGGTTCCATGGGACCCCTTTGGCCAACAACTCAATTAGAAGTTACCCAATCCAGTGATGCAAGCTTCATTTGGTGATAAGAGATGGTCCTTTGGGACTCTGTTTCACATTATTTGGCAATTTCATTTAGATCACCCTCATGTATGTATTTATTTTGGGAAGCTTCTACTGTGTTAGATTTTTATACTACCCTTCAAATGGCTCTATTTTAGCTCTTTCCCCATATTTACTCTCCCACTTCCTTCTTCTATGCCCCTTCCCATCTTGATTCTCCTGTTCTAGACCCCTCCATCCATTTCTAATTATTTTCCTTTCCAAATGAGAACTGTTTGTCACCCCTAGTCCCTTACTCCATGCCTAATATCTGTGGCTCTACAGATTGTACCTTGGTTATCATTGACTTAACAACTAATATCCACATGTAAGTGAATACATACCATATTTGTCTTTCTGTGTCTGGGTTACCTCACTCACGATGCCTTTTTTTTTTTTCTTATTCCATACATTTACCTATTGTGGCTTTCATAATTTCAATTTTTAATGGCCAAGTAATACTCCATTGTGTAAATATACCACATCTTCTTTATTCATTCTTCTCTTGAAGGATATCTAGGTTGTTTCCAATTTCTGGCTATTATAAATAAAGCATCAATGAACATGCTTGGGCAAATGTCTGTGGTAGGATGAAGTGTTCTTTGGGTATATGTCCAAGAGTGGTACAGCCATGTCCTGTGGTAGACTGATTCTCATCTTCCCCAGGAACTGTCACACTGATTCCCATAGTGGCTGCACAAGTTTGCACTCCCACCAGGACTGGATGAGGGTTCCTCTTACTCCACTCCCTCCACAACATGAGTTTAGACAGGAACTTTTTACATATCCCATGCTGACCTTGAACTCTCTACCCTACAGTCCCACCCAGAAAGCATATGAATACTTTTTCTTAATAGCTTAATGATTTTACTTATACACATTGTAAAGTTTAAATAAGTTTAAAACTTAGGTTCAAGAATTTACTATTGAGGAAAGTTCACTTCTATCTATGTTCATATGCAGATATGCAAATCATATGAATTGCTGTTTATTTTAGATTTTAATACATATTTTCATGACCTTTCAAAATATTTTTGATGAAGTAGCAAACTGTACGAATTGCTGTTTAATTTAGATTTACAAAATATATTTTAAAGTGTCCGAATGGTTTTTGGTGACGTGAAGGTGCAATCTCAATTTCAACTCAGGTACAACGTAAAATATTTTATTAAATAATTCAGCCTTGCCTCAGTCATTTGGATGACTTATTTATCACATCAAAATTTTTGGAAATACTTGGATTTTTTTTTTCTGGGTTTTTATCCACTCCTCCCCAGCCCCCAATGTCTGTACCACACAGCATTCTCCTTCAAATTATGGCGGCTCTAAATTGTTAATTTATGGAAAGAGGGTTTGTTTTCCTTATTAATTCTTATTCTTTGCATCTTCTTGTCACTCTCAAATATTCCTCCCAGGACTCCAAGGTGGCTCGAGGGTAAGGTGGGTAAAGCCTTTGCTATGAGTCTTCCTGCCTGGAGTTCAATCCCTGTGCTCTACATAAAGATGGGAGGAGTAGATGGAGCACGGGGCTGTCCTGAACTCCACACTTTACTGAGCCCCCATCACCACCCTCATCATATGCACATACAATAATAAGAATTCTTTTTTAGTTAAAAGTACTCATCCAGTTGATTTTTAGAAGGTAATCATTGAGTTTTCTTTAAAAGGAAAACCCAGTGAGCATTTTGAAAAGAGCTATATATTTGTAGATGAACAGAACTCATCTTTAGTAGACAAAGGCTTCTCATTACATAAGATGTTAGTCTGAAGGTTGGTGCTCCTGCTATGGGGGTCAAGTCCTTCATATATTCCTCAATTTAGTTGATACTTTAATTTTTGTTATTTTAAATGAAATATTTTTCCCATTTTTTTTAAAAAAATAATTACTTATCACCATTTGGGAAAGTTGTGATTTTTGTTTACAGAGGTTTGAAGAGGCTCAATTTGCTTAAGCTTTTATCATTCTTACAAGTTTTCTTAACTTTTTCTGATAGAAAAGAAAACTATCTGACAAAGGTGGGCCTTTTGCCTCTTCCTTCCCATCCTGCCTCATCAAGCTGAGCAGAGTGGCCCTCGGCCACCCCTCACTCCAGCCTACCCTACTGCTAGCAGATCCCAGCACTGTCTGTCACAAACATCCAGACATCCTCTTAGGCGGCCATTCATTCTCTTATTTAGTCTTCTTGTTGAGCACCCAGAATGTGCCAAGCATCTCTGGTACTGAGTCAAGCAGATGCGATCTCTGCCCCATTGGCAGGAGAGGGGCAGATGCTCAACAAGGCAAACCCCCTTGTAAGCACACTCACACAGCTTTCTTCTAAAGAGAAAGCTCGAGGGTGATAAGCCAAGCATTCGGAGTCAGAGAAGTGCGTAGGAGGACATAGCCTTTGGAGATGACAGACAGGATTAATGGCATTTGGTCTGAGGAAGAGAAAGGACGGTCTGAGTAAGGGAAAGCAGGTACAAAGACCCTAACACAAAAGACGGTGTGACACTTCTAGGAAGGGTCGGGCTGCCCTGAGGGTTGTAAATTAGTGGATCAGCGGGAACAAACTGGATTGCATAATCCAGCTCCAGGTGGTCCGCTCAAAGAGGTTTAGTTTTGCTCTAAGTACAAGCGGGGTTGGGGCAAGCTTGAAAGGCATGGAGGGTGGGCTAATATGATACTATTTACATTTCATAATTCTTCTGTGTGAACAAAATTCTGCTCTTGTGCTAATGTATCATTTAACCAATTACAATCCGCATACCATCTATGCCCAAATTTGGTGGCTCTCCAACGAATACTATATCTCACTTGGGATTAGTCTTTGCTCATTAAAGATGTGTTTGCTTTGGGCCAGCCCAAGAAATTCACTGGACATTCTCTGAGCCACCTAAGCTTTTCTGAAGCATGCATGAATAGATCAAAGATGGGCTTCCCTCCCTGAGTCCCCACTGAAATGAGGAAAGAGAGAATTTAAATATACTGAGTAAGAGGCATAGCCTAATAATTCTACATAACACACCACAGAGTGGGAAAGCAGTAACTCCGGTGCAGGGACAGGGCAAGGCAGGAGACACCAAGGATGCAGGAGCAGCACGGGAGTGATGCTGAAGCTGACTTTTAACAAAGGGCAGGGTACCTCTCTGAAGCATGAGAAAGGGACTCATTCAGCAAGACTGGCTTCAGAGAGCGAGCAAGAGAAGAAAGTGAAGCTAAGCCAGTCGGGGAGAGGGAATTGAAGCCTTGGATAGAATTTCATTTCATCCAGGAGAAAATGAACCCTATGGAAGGATTCAATGTAGGGAGGATACATGATCAGATTTAACTTCATAAAAATGTATGTATGGTGGTCACATAGAGATACCGAGTCTCATAAAGATGAACGAGAAAGGGGAAGCCATGAATGTCGTGAGTAGCAAAGCAGAAGTGGGGAGAGGGAGGGAGAGCGTCAGGTCTGAACACAGGCCTTAGAGGAGGGAGAGAAGGGAACCAGAGGGAGTTTAAACCATATGAAGGCACCATCCGCTCAGGCACACTGTATACTTCATGTGCTGGTTAATCTTTATTGTCAGCTTGGTGGGATTTAGAGTCACCATGGCAACAAACCAGTGGGCATTGCCTATAAGGTTTCTAAGTTATGTTAGCTGAAATGAGACAACTTGACCTAAATATGGGTGGACTATTCCGTGAACTTGAGTCCCAAACTAAATAAAAAAGAGAAAATGAGCTGAGGGCCAGCACACCTCTCTCTCTGTTCCTTGAATGGAAATGCAGTGTGCCCAGATTCCTCAGTGGACTGTACCCTCACACTGCCACACAGCACAAACCATTCTTTCCTCAAGGTGTTTCTGTGAGGGGTTTTGTGGAAGCAGTGGTTGCAGTAACTAATACAGAGAATAGGTTCCGAGAAGAGGGGCCGTTGCTGTATTAAGACTGGCCATGTAGTCTTAATAAGTCTTTAGAAATGATTAGTAGGAGGAATGAGAAAGTGTTTGGAACTTTTCACTGGAGAACCCATAGGCTGATATAATTAGACGTTAATGGGCCATTCTGGTTAGGGTTGGGAAGGCCAGGAAGCTGAGGGAAATGTGGACAGTGGAGACCTAGTCTGTGAGATTTCCAAACGGGACCAGCACTCCATTGGGAGTTAGGCTGGAGGTCGTTTGTGTTTTAATCTGGCAAAGAATCTGGTTTCATTTTCCCTGTGTCCTGAGCCTGAGTTCAAACGTGATTTGTTTGGAAGGCAGGAGAGCGTCTAGGCTGAGACATGGCTCCTGCCCACTGCTCCCACTCACGTCTACAGTGAGTGAGGCTGACAGACCAACAAGGTAATCATGCCGCTTGCTGAGGAAAAAAAGTCTGAGGGGGTTTAAATGCAGCTGACATTGTTAAGGAGAATCCGTCAGGCTGTGCTGGGGCAGCAGGAAAGGTGTTCCTGAGGACTCACCCATGCCCATGAGTCTTTTCATCTTACGAAGGCCAATTAATTCATTGGGTAAGAGACAGACTCGGCTGAGAATGCTACCCAGCAAGCTCCCTGCCTCAAAGCAACTGCTGACAGAAATGTTGGGATCCAGAGAGAAGGCGGATGTTACTGTGGTCCGAGAGGACCAGGCTCTATCCTGAGGAGCAGCAGAACTTGGCAGCTTTAGTCGCATGATACTGGCTTTGAAGGTAGGAAGGACATAGGATTTGATGAGTCACAGGGCTCGTGTGTCAGGATTTTAGAGAACCACTGAGTCGGGGCAATGTGTATCAGTGTCGGAGTCTCTGCAAGGGGACCCTAAGAGGAAACTGAATACAACTGGGAGTGAGGGACTTTAAAGCCAGCCTAGGATGCTGGAAATGCCAGAACTACGATATCAGCTAAGGGAAGCTGCAGGCACGGAGTAAAGCTGGTCCAAGAGAGGGGCTGCATGTCCTGCAGGCAGCAGAGCTGGAGAGGTGGGACTGGCCACCCAAGCTCTCTGGAGCCCAGGTTGTTCCATCACAAACACTGGATACCCAACATTGAGCACAGGCGCTGGTGTTTGCCCTACTGGATTTTGATCTTGCTTTAGCCCCGTCTTTCTCTGTTATGCCTACATTCTTCCCTTATGAAATGCAGATGTTTTACTATATGTCATATATGTTAGAAGTGTGCAACTCTTCGTTATAGGGGCTCACAGTTGATGTCACATGACACTCAGAAGAGACTCTGCCCTTATACTTCTGAACAGTGACAGGACTGTTAAAGACTATGGCAACTTTGGGTGTTAGACTGAATATATATATATATATATATATATATATATATATATATATATATATATATATATATATATATTTGTATGAAACCTGACCACGAGCTCATGGAAACAAAGGGAGGAAGAGTCTGGATTCAAAGAGATAGGTTTGGGTATCAAGTTGACAATGGGTACAGTTGTGATTATCATCATTAACTTAATGGGTTTAGAATTACCATAGAAACCATCTCTGGGCATGTTTACCAGGCTCTTCCTAGATTGTGTTAGTTAACTGAGGTGTGGTGGAAGCCAAAACCAAAATCCAAACCAAAACAAAAAAAAATCTCTCAAATGTGTGCAGCATCATTATGGGGCCAAGTTAGAGGGCTGACTGAAAAGAAGAAGGAAAACTCGGCCCCAACACTTACTTTGCTCCACCTTCTACCTGCAGATGCAGTGTACCCAGCAGTTACCACGGCTTCCCCACAAGGATGGACCAGAATTGTGAACCAAAATTAACTGTTCCTTCAGTCCTTTCTGTCAGGTATTTCATCCCGCAGTGAGAAAAGTGACTAACACCCTTGGTTTGGAGGAGACGAGAGTGAGGTTATCTGGGATCATGCTGGCTTGAGGCAGGGATTGAACAGCCCTTTTCTGCAAAGGGCCGGAGGGTAAATCTTCTGAGCTTTGGTTGGCCACATAGTCTCTGTCACTACAAAGCTCTATGAGCCGCAGATAATTTAAGATGTGAATGGATAACCGTGACCGCATCCCATCACTGGGAGGAGGGGAGTGAGTCATACCTGGCCTGGAAGTGGCAGCGAGCAGACTCCTGGGTTAAGAGATCTGGGGACTTCAGCTGTGGTTGACTGTTCGGGGATTAACAATTTTCCTAATGGACGAGTTCATATTTACAGATGGTCAAAATTCAAGAAGAGTCACAGCTAGATCATAGATTACTTTTTGCTGCCCTAAATTCCAGCTCATGGACATGATCTGCACAAAACTGAGTACGAATGTTCAGACTTTCATGTGGGTGCCTCAAGGGGGAAGCAGCGGAGCGCTTTGTTTTTCCACAAGCCCCTATTTGCTGCCTACTGACCCCGTATTTTCACAATCCTCTTCTCATCCTTTTTATCGCCCAAGCTTGAGGCAGATCACATTGACACGCCGGGACCTGAAAGGTGACCAGGAGGAAAACCAGTATTTAAAAGGGAGCTGTACAAAGTCCTACAAGGAAATCGTGATCTTGCCTTGAAACAGAAATGGTTTCAAGTGGCAACTTTCCTACCAAAAACAATGATGTGCAAGGAAAGTCCTTTGAGATCCAGGTTAAATGTGATCTTCTTGTGAAGCTCTTGGTAGCTCTCTCCAAGGGCTCAATGATTAAGAACCCAACCTTTCGGAGAGATGACTCAGAGGTTAAGAGTGCTGGCTGCTCTTCCAGAGGACCTGGGTTCAATTCCCAGCACCTATATGGTAGCTCATAACTGACTGTAACTCCATCTCCAGTGGACCCAATACATACATATATGCAGGCAAAACACCAATGCACATAAAAAACTAATTAATTACCTTTTTAAAATAAGAACCCTACTTTGCATAGTTGACTTATCCCCATGAATCTTAGCATTCACTTCTGATATGAATACTTCCTTAGTTTCCCTAGCTGTGTCTAATCCTGTCTCTGTCCTGCATTTATAAACTCCCCAACATCTGGGGCTCCTTGTTTCAAACACACTAGTGTTACCTGCAAATACCAAAGGTGGGCTGGGTGTGATGGCACACACCTGTAGTACCAGTATATGGGAGGCTGAGAGAGGAGAATCACTCACAATTCTGATTGTTGTTTATATATATATATATATATATATATATATATATATATATATATGCCATATAGTCATATAGTTTTGCCATATAGCCCAAATATATATAACATGGGCTTGTGCTGGAAAGATGGCTTAGAGGTTAAGAGCACTGATTGTTCTTCCAGAGGCCCTGAGTTCAATTCCCAGCAACCACATGGTGGCTCACAACCATCTGTAATGAAATCTGGTGCCCTCTTCTGGCCTGCAGGCACACATGCAAACAGGATACTGTAAACAAAATAAATAAATAAATCTTTAAAAAAAATAACATGGGCTATATGGCAAAACCCCCAACTTTGTAATAAATAGACAGCTGATACTGAAAAGTAATTCATTATTTGGGCATGGCTCGCTTTCAGCATAGAAGGGGACTAGGTTGCACTTTAAAGACATGGGTTAGTTTTCTATTTAGATTCCCGGGACTTGAATTGTATAGCCAAATTCTCATCAGAAGCCTTCCCATCCCCCCACAACTGCCATTCCCATAAATTTGTTTCCTTTGGCAATCCGGCGTAATCCTAGAAGTGATCCATCTTACCTCATGTAGAGTTCCTGTCCAGTGTTCTACTTTCTTCTCTATGGCTTCTCTTATTTCCTACTTATTTATCCTAATGCATTGTCCTTTTGACCCAAAGAATTATTTAATGGCTTTCACAGAAGATGTTCATAAAGCAGTCTTCCCCAATCGAACCACATCAGTTCTTAGGACCTCAACGTCTTTCCAAGCAAGAATTAATTCACGGCTTCCTAAAGGGCTCCTGCTAAACAGTTAAGCAACTGGATCTCCACTGGGAAGCGGGGAGACTGACGCCACGGGTTAAGGGGCTGGCCAGACATCCCTGAGGAAGCCACTGCCTCCGACTCTTGGAAGTCCTCTTCCTGTGCAGCCCCCACCCTCGCTAACCACCTGGAGTCATTCTGCCTCCCATCAGTCACCGGGCTCCGTGTTAACAGGCTTCCACTAGGAACGTTTCCATGGAGTAACTCCTCCAGTTTGAACCATACATTTGCTTTGTCCAGAGTCTAGGGGTGGCTCTTGCCGGATGAAACTTCTAGAAGGGCGAATTGAACTTAAGCACACATTGAAGAGCTTACTCTTCACATGACGGTCTGGTGGCACTTAAGTGTGAGAACAGAGGGAAGGGCTGCAGCTTCTGGGGTGAGCATGCTAAGGGGCTAGCACCCCATGTCCTAACTCACGCCACAATAGAAGCGTCTTCTTGCACAAGAAAGGCCTATCTCTCAGGAAACAAACTGACCTTTTCGTTTCCTTCTTTTTTCAAGCATGGCACCCCAATCAAGTTTTAACCGAAAGGATACTTTCCCTCGAAGTGATTTGTAAATCTGAACTATCATAGAAGGGAAAGCATGAATTAATAAACATGTGCTTAGCCTTCAAACAAGCTTCATTCAAGTGCGTACCCGCAGCAGCTGGTAACCCTCTGACATTCTTATCTCCTAAACTTTTTGTTTTCCATCCATCTGTTAAGTATTAAACAATGTCAATCCTGCCCTCATTATTCTGAGTCTACCCCATCAAACTAGACTAAATAGAGGCAAATTGAATTACTACATTAGGATATATTCTGCCTTACCGAAAAGGAACATATCTCGTTATTACTTTAAGTCAAAAGGCCTGCTTGGGCTCTGTCCCTCTGAACTCCAACTTCTAAGAAGGAAGAGATAAGCTGGGAGTGGGGGGGGGGGGCGCAGGCTGTGCTCTCTGTACTTTCTAGGAAAAGGCTCTTGGTATTTAAATCTCTCCATCCAAGAGGATAACAAAAGGAAATAGGGGATTCATCTGTGTTGACCACAGTTTCGCTGCGTTAGTCTAAGGTGGCAAAGTCAGTTTGCATTTTGATACTGTGAAGGACTCCAGGAAAGCTTCTTTAGAGTGAAACCCTGTAATAGGGGACATCACTGGCACAGCCAATACAACATGAAAGTTGATCCATAGCTATTCCAGGGGAGTGTGGACAGAATTCAGAGTGGGGAGGAGAACGGGCATCAGCTGGAGTGAACCCCCATCAGGGTGAAAGCCTCTGTCCGTGCTTGACAAGTTGAGGAGAGATGGGAAGGGTTCTGCCCAAAGGCTCCATTCTCAACTCCCATAACTCCTCACTGAACCATCTCACTCATTCCTCCAACTTGTTTGTCTATGCCTATGTCATATAAACCCTAAACAGACGTAAACCCATTTTCACGAACCACAGTAACCTGCCAAATCCATGTCTGTCTCACTCCAAGACACAACAATGGCTGCCTCACCCCGAGACACCATAGAGGCTAGCACAGTTGATGTCTGAAGGTGCGTAAAAGATGTCTTCCAACTTCCATTGCTGAAAGGAATTCAAGAAATATCAAAACTCTCTTATTTGACTCTTTTATTTAAAGACTTTTGCTCAAAATAAGAGAAACTTGCCTGTCTGTACGTCATTCAGGCTAAAAACATTGTGCATGCAAAACTCACGCAGATGCCTGAAGTTTGGGGGCCACTGGGGATAAAGAACAGAAAATGCCAAAAGGTGGTTTTGAGTGACCCCAATTCTTCCCAAATGATGCTCTCACGCTTTCTTCTGGGTGTTGCAGGCAGGTGAGCTGGCAGCAGGAGCTCTGGCTGGTTATGGGAAAACCAAAGAGTTGCCATCCATGCCCGTGACCTCATCCCTAGTGCCTCAGTCTCCCCAGTATGCCGAAAGAGTGAGGTTGGTCTGTCAAGCCCTTGGAGTGCACCGTGAGTTCAGCGTGGTTTTTAACGGGAAGTCCTTCGAGCTCCTCATGGTAGAAGCCAAAGTCAGGCAGAAACCTTTGTGCAAAGCCCTGGACAAGAATCCCAGCAAACTGTCCTCTCAGAAGGAGTGTGTACCTCTAGGAGACTGGCCACATGTTTCCAGGCTTACTAGGGTGGGCTTCACCTTGGACCCTTAACCAGGGGTGTGTGAGCCTCAGGTAGGCCGGGAGGGGTAGCCCTCCCTTCTCATAAGCAGCCCCTATTTCCATTTCTGAATTACCAACCTCTTGATGGTGATCAGAATGCCAAGAAGGGACTAATTTATAAACCAAACAATGTGGTAATTGCCCCTGGTCACCAGGTTGCCTTGCTTTGGGAAGGCCGCTGTTTCCGATTAGTGGGGCCTGCATGTGATGAAGCCTAACGAAGTGTGGCGAATGATCAAAGCGACAGTTACCACAGCACGAGGGCCCTGATAGATCTGGATGACGTAATAATGGTGACCAATGAGGTGAGGTGGGTGGTGGTCCCCTCCAGGTAAGGCATGCAGGCAAAAGAAGGTCATAGGATGGGGGGGAGTGTGTACCAAAGAGTCCTCACACCCAAAGTTTTTGGAGGGGAAGAAAATGAGTCAGCCATGGACTACCACAAGATCATTGCTGAGAAGCAAAGCTAAAGAGTCATTGGGGTATTATAGAGGAAATTCAGCTTTTCATAAGTTGTACTAAGAGTTTTCCTTTTTAGGGTTATGTTTTGTTTGCTTTGTTTTATGAACAGCAAAGAAATTACCTCTTCAGAAATCTATACGCATATATCAAAGAGATATGCACACAGCCACATTGACAACAACTTGATTTCCATTGGAAACACACAGATGAACAACAGATTGGCATAGCTGATGAAATATTACTCAGCCTTCAAAAAGAGAGACTCATTGTCACGAGCTCTGACACAGATGAACCACAAGTGATGTCACCCAGACTTAAAGAGGAAATATTCCATGACTCCATTTATATGAAGTAATATAATTCATAGACAGTATAGAAATAATCCAATTCATAGACAGTATGTAAGAACAGTAGCTGAGAGAGGGTTGTTATTGATGAGTGTGGTGGTTTTAATGAGAATTGTTCCCATACGTTCCTATAATTGAATGCTGAGCCCCCAGCTGATGGAACTATTTGGGAAAAATTAGGAGGTATAGTCGTATTGGGAGGGTGTCACTGGGGGTGGCCTCTGAGGTTTCAAAAGTCTCACATCTTTTCCAGTGTGTCACTTTTTCTGCCTTATAGTTGTGTCTCAAGATGTGAGCTTCTAGGGACTGCTCCAGCAGCACAGCTGCCTGCTGTCATGCTCCCTCCCTGTGACAATGGTCATGGAATCACCCTCTGAAACTGCAAGCCAGCCTCCAATAAACTCGTCAGCCTAGAAGCTGCCTTGGTCAGAGTATTTTAACACAGCAATAGAAAAATGACTAATAGAAAAATTAGACAATAAGCTTAAAATTTCAGTTTTACAAGCAGGAAGGTTCTAGAGATGGGTCAGAGGGTGCAGGCCTTGCACTGGTGCATTTGTGTCCACATCGAGCTGCATGTGTGGCTGTGGTCTCTGAGGCCTGGGGAGCCTGGTGGTGATGGAGCTATATGACTGTGTGTAAGCCCACCAGGCTGTCTGCACAATGACTAGACCTATGGTCTAACAGCCTGTTGCCCAGAATATCCAGATGTGGTCCTTCAGCAAAGGAAGCATGGCTGTGCTTGGCACTACTGAACCTGACACCTGAAATTGGGCAAAATGTTAAATTTTATGTTACAGTTTAAAAGATTAATGACTCTGTGTGTGTGGGGGGGGGGAGACAGAGACAGAGAAAGAAAGAGAGAGGGTGTGTGGGTACATGCATGTGTGCATCCAAGTACATGTAGGCATGTATGTGTGTGCATATATGCACATGTGTATGCACGTGTTTGTGTGTGTGCTGTGCATGTGTGTGCACGCGTGCACGTGTATGTTTATACGTGAGAGTGGGTATGTGTGCCATAGGGTCGTATGTGGGTGTCAGAGAACAACCTTGGGAGCTACCATCTCCTACTTTGTTTGACACACAGTATTCTCTTCTCTACAGCTCGGTTGTGCTAGCTGGCCCAAAAACTTCTGGGGACTCTCCTTCCTCCTCCTCCTCACTGTAAGAACTACCATACTTGTCTTTGTGTGGGTTCTGGGGGCTCGAACTCAGGAATGAGCACTCAACAGTCTCTACTCTCTACATTTGATTGAGTCTCCGTGTTGTCACTGCCCACTGCCAAAAGAAGGTCATCTGACCCAGGCCGGGGGCTGTACTGATCTGCGTGTGAACCACAAACACTTAGAAGGCAGTGTGCCTGCACACCCATGAGCAAGACAGCCTTACAACTCTCTCCAGGCCCTGTGACCGCCGCAGACTTCAGAGAAATATTTTGATCATGGTATAATTCCAGGGACATATTCCAGCTTCTCCTTGAGTAAGGACAAACATATCCTGTTAAGCATCCAGGCTCTGCGACCTCATCGCCCACACCCCTGTGGGTACTCTGGTCTACCCTTGCCAGCCTTTTGGAATGTACATGAGCAGCAGTGCTATCCCAAGGTGTAGGCAGAGGGGAAAATGTTCTCAAAAATCAAGAGACAAGCTGGAGAGATAGGAGAGACATGGCTGAGTGGATAGGAGCACGGACTGTTATTATAAAGGTCCTGAGTTTGATTCTCAGCCCCCGTGTCTGACAGCTCACAATTACGTGGAATTCCAGTTCGGAGAATCCAGTGTTGTTCTCTGGACTCCAAGGATGCTTGCACTAACATGCAAGCACCACACACACACACACACACACACACACACAATTAAAGACAAATTTTTATTAAAAAGAATCAAATGGCATATCACCCATTTCTGATCAAAATTAAGAAAGTCTGACCAGTTTTCTTTTGCATAGAGTCAGGCTATGAAGATTTCTAGGTTTTTTGGGTTTTTTTTTTTTTTGACACTTTACTTACTGAATAAGGAAAAAAATCTGTGGAAAAAAAACCCCTAATATTTAAAAGAAGAGGCTTATTCTTTAAAAAGTCTTAGCTGATACTCGTTAGAGAATGAGATGCATTCTTGTTCCCTAGTGACGGACCTGGTGGCAGAAATTTTCTGTTGAATTTTATATTATCGAAAGTTTATTATTTTGTCTCCGTGTGCACAGGTCTGTAGGTGTACCCCCTGCCATGGCACACGTGTGGGGGTCAGAGGACAACTTGCAGGATTTCTCTCCTTACACTACGAGAGGAAAAGGGGGGGAGGGGAGGGAAGGAAAGGTTCCTGTTCACCAGTGGCCACAGACATTAGAGACCTCGTCTCCGCCTGCCATGATCTTGCTGAATGGTCCGAGCTCTTTGCCACCCCAGCAGACACACTGGAGAGGTAGCAGGGTCTGGGGACAGAGCCCCTAGTGTGATGTGACACATTGCTATCGTACAAGGTCCCTTGTGCCTCAGCGGGCCTCCTCCTTGCCTTTGAACTGCTGCTGTTTCCCTTCCTCCTTTGAACAGGGTGCTGCCGGGAGGACCCACTAACCCAGGCCTTTGAAAGCATGCTGCGAAGTGTCGGGCCCCTGCGCAGGTGTGAGCACCATTTGGCAGCGGCAGAGGCATGCCCTGTTGACACAGTTTCCCTTCACAACACTTGGCAATTTGGACCTTTCCCTTGATGGGAAAGCTGGGGACATTTGTCTCCAACTTCAGCTAACAGAAAGTTGAAAAGGACTGCCGCAAAACCTGCCAAATGTCGTTTGGCCTGCGCTCTGCATATCTCTGCTTGCTCGGCCGTCCCACCTTCTCCCAGGCTTTCCTAAACCTTCCCCTGACCTCTTTCCACCCCAACCGTCTTTCAAAACAATCAAACCAAGAAAGAAGCTTACGTAAGCCCTCCTTTCAATAACCAGGATACAGTTTCCAACAGATCCACGCTTCCTGACCAAAAAAAGCGGTGGAGCAAGTACAGCCAGTCGGTCGGGGGATCCGCCCACCTCCTCCTATTGGGGGCACGGTGCTGATGGCACACCTTAAAGCAGGTGATGCTGGGCTCAGAGGCCCCCAGGGCCTGCGCGGTTGGCTCAGGCATCTTCCTGAACAGCTTTTCATTGCCACGTTGCCTTTCCTGAAGTGTCTTGGAAAATCATTAGCGGTGACAAAGCATTTTCCAGAATCTTTCCCTTCCTGGCGACTTGTAAGCCTGTCTGAGACCCCAGGTCTCTCAGCACCTGCCCGTCAGGACTCCAAGCACAATTCCGGCATAATTAGTTCTAATACTTTAACCCTTTAAATAATTAACAGGAGTCCTAACTCGGGCTGTCTCCTCACTCCCGGGCCACCAACTACCTATGTCTGAGGCTGTCAGGCCAAGATGGAAAAATACCTCTAATTGTTTCCAGACGTTGCGTAGTTCTGTCACGGGGGGTGAGCATCCGTGTCCTCTACCAGTCACAGAGGACCTTGCAAAACTCAAGGGAGTTTCCTGAAAACAGGGCTTCTGTGTACATAGCAATCCCCTGGGAAACCCTGGCCAGGGGACTTTCAGTTCCCTAGGCACATCCTGAGTGAGGCAGTTTCTCTTTCTAACCAACTAAACTGGTCTTGGACCTCAGGAAATTTTAGCCTTGGTTTTGTGTGCTAGGAAGTGGAAAACACTGGCACCACAGAAGTGACAACTGCTTCTGGAATCCAGCTGGATGCCTGGCACCCCCTTTGGACCAATGGTTAATCTCTGTGGTGTCCTTTCCTGTCTTGTGGACTTTCTCCCCTCATGAATGCCCTCTGCAGCCTGAAATCTCCTCACGGGCAGACTCACTCAGCTATGGGTGAAGTTCTGTTGGCTCAGAATGTGAGCGTGACTGAGCAGGACTGTGATGAAGCAAGGCTGCAGGCTGGGGGAACGGAGCTTCTAACCCAGGGTTGGAAGGAATGGGGCATGTGCTAGGCAGGATCCCACCACTCTAACGAAACACCAGAGAAATCAGCTTGATGCAGGAAGGATTCCTCGGGGCCGGTTTTGGAGGGTCTGGTCCTCCAGGTGGTTGGCTTCCTCACTGCCAGGTCTGCGGTGAAGCTAAATGTCATGACCGGTGTGAGGGACTGCGATAGAACAGAGCTGCTTACCTGGCAATGGCTGAGAGCAGCAGGAGAGGAAGAGGAAGGACAATAGAGGGGGAGAGAGAAGAGGAGAGGTAAGACGTATGATGCCAATATTCCCTTAAAAGACATACCTAAAGCCTTCCGTCAGGCCCCACTCCCCAGTAGCACTGTGAGCTGGGAATGGAACCTTCAGTTCATGGGTGGGTTCGGTGGGGTGGGGGATGGGTGAAGATCCAAACCACACCAAGGAAGAAAAGGGAAGTAAGAGGGTAGCTACACCCAGAGTCACCCCTGTTAGATGCCAAATGCCCCCGCCCTCTGCATGAGATAGATGATATTGCACTCGGTGGGTGTTACCGAGTCCATTCTAAAGATGAGGAGAACGTGATTCAAAAAGCCATATGCAAACTGCTCAGATCACCTTACGGGTGCTACTTAAGCTTGCCAACTAAAAAACAAACGAGTGTGTGGCGTGCACGCACAGGTGTCCACACACGGAGACAAGAGGACAGCCGTCGGAGGAATTGGTTCTTCCCTTCCACCCTGTTTTGAGATGGTTCTGCCCCCGGAACCAGCTAGATGCTTGCAGACCACTGGCTCCGTCTCCCATCTTGCCGGCTCATCTCACTGTAGGAGCGCTGGGGTTACAGATGAGAGCCACCACATCTGGTGTTTCGTGTGGATTCTGGGGATAAAATTTAGGCAGACAGGCTTTCGTAGCAAGTGCTTTTTACCCTCGGATCCATCTCCCTGACCCCAAGCTCGGTGGTCTTCCTGTGTCGATACGTGTCTACTTAACTCCAAAATATTTTTCTTTCAATTAGCTCAACGGTAGCCTGGATTTTAGCAATAATTCCCAAGATCAAATTTTTGCCCCAGCTTCATGTTTGAGGAGATTTTCCTTGACCTCCTCTGAAAATACAGTCGGGTTCCTGTCTATAGTTTCTTAAAGGAGGCTTCCCCCTCACTTCTCCCCTATAATTATGTTTCTTTTAAAGTACATATTGTCGGTGTGTATTGTTTTAACAGGAAAGTAGGGAGCATATATGGAAATTTATTTTTATTAATACTTAGAAAAATGGGACTAGAGAGATGGCTCAGTAGTTAAGAGACCTGGCTGTTCTTGTAGAGGACTGGGCTTTGGTTCCTGGCACCAAGTCATGACTCACAACCATTTATACACGGCCCTCTTCTGGCCTCTGTGAGCACCGGGCACACACACAATACTAATGTACTTGCAAAAAAAAAAACCCACTCCTACCCATAAAATTAAAAAAAAAAACTAAGAAATGGCAGGCTGTGTACATAGGCATGTATTTGAGTCAGTCTCTCTAGGTTACCCACACATGTGCAAAAGGAAGTATGATCAAGGAAACATGTCATATTAACTAAACCATGGTGGAGACATACCATAAAATCAAGTGAAACCGTTTAAGGAACAAAAGAGAGACATACAGAGACAGAGAAACAGAGGAAACAAAGAGCTCAAGATGATACCATATGATAGCCTATATACAACCCAGAATATATAACTCCAGAAAGGTGTGGAGAGACAGGTGCTTGAGGATGGTCATCTTCACTGGTTTGCATATTCGCGGGGATATGTAAATAAACAGTAAGAGAGAAAGAGACACCACAGACTCCTCATGGCAGTTTCATATTGAGGGGGACATTGGGATTAGGTGACTGTCACCAGCTTTTTTCAGATGAGGAGTCCACATCAAACTACCACATATGCAATTGGAAAGTAATTGCTTTGGTGCTCAGAAGCTCCTGTCAGTTTCAGGGTGACGCAGGTTCGTCTACTCAATTACTACTGCTATCTGCATTCAACTTCCCAGGCTGAGAAAGCTAAAGTCTGGGTATCACCGAGCTATGGTGCTGTTAAGGCAACGGCTCTGTGAACTTAATAAAATACAGGGCTCGGTAGCCATAACAACCGCGTGATCGAACAGGACAGTATGAAAGCGATGCCCCTGCTCTTGTTAGCCTCCTACAAAAGAACCCGCTGCATTCTTTGCGGTTCCGTGTTGCATTGCTGCATGCACGGCAGTCCGTGGACATGTCCCCTTACGACTTGTCTGTGGTTGTGATGAAATACAATCACCATGGAAACAACTTATGAAAGGAAGCGTTTATTTGGGCTTTAGGTTCCAGATGGCGAGTCCATTCGGGCAGCGGAGGCTGATGGGATAGGGAGCTGAGGTCACGTTACCACACACACTCAGGAAGCAGAGCAGGGGAAGTGGAAGCGTGCATGCGGAAGGGGTGGGGCAGAGTGGGGAGCAGCCTATAAACTCCCAGGTCCTAGTGACCACTTCCTCCAGCAAGCTTCTGCCTCCTAGAGGTTCTAAAGCCTCCCCAGTCATCAACTGGGGAGCAAGCCTCCAAACACTCAAGCCTGTGGGGACACTTCTCATTCAAAACAACTCATGACTGATTCTGGTGTTATGATCAGAAAATATAAGTGGACTAAACAGGTATGAAAGACTTTAATTTGGTGGCCTAAGTTCTGTTGGTAGGATTTTTAGTTCCAACCGCCTGACGGTAGACTTAGTGGACCCTGCTTAAAATGATTTCTGGTATTGTCCTACCCTTTTCTGACTGCCATGGACTAGTCTATATTAGTCCCTTCCTTGGAAGATCCTCTAAAACTTTCCAAAGCAACTCAACTTGTTCTCCTGCCTTTACACTTAGGGAAACCAAGCCACTGATGTTAGTTTTGTTTGATTGAAACAGAATCTCGCTAAGTATTCTTAGATAGCCTGTAACTCTCTATGCAGGCCAAGCTGACCTAGAACCTGCTTTTGGGGTGCTGGAACTACTGGACGCACCCCAGGCCTGACAGAGGCTCAGATTTCCAGAAACTGCTGTTGCCCACAGCAACACTGCCTCAGTACTTCGTCTGTGACTTTCCCCTTGCCGGGCTCTCAGCCCCTCAGACCTTGAATGGTGTCAGCCGTTAGCTCTGCCATGGCCTTTTCTGAAGAGGGCTCAGTTCCAGTTTTCAGACATTTGGGTCTTACATCATCATCCACCCTGCCCACCAGACTTGGAGTTAACATCAGGGTAAGCCTTGGGGAGAGATCAGGTTTGGAAGACTGGAAATTTCAGGCCAACGCAGCGGCAGATCTTGAGACATTCAATCCAAGAATCCCAGTTGGGGGCTAGCAAATGGAATAGGGGATTGCTGACAGATTCATCCAGAAACCAGCCTGCTTCTGGAACGGTTCCAGGACGCGATGCAGCCAGCAGCCCCTGGTCTGGTAGAGAACAATCAGCTCTGCTGCTCCCTGTCTGTGTGTCAGTCCCCAACATTAGCCAGACCTGGACCCAGAGGACCTGCGTTCTCAGTACAGAGGAGCAGTCATCCTTCTATGGTCTGGGGATGGCATACAACTGGGGGAAACAATTTGGTTGCCTGTAACGTCACAGCTAGAGTCCACCAGAATTCAGTCACATTACCTCCTAGAAATTACTCAAAATTTCTCCTTTTATTTATATGTACAAAGCAGATGCAAGATGGGTGTCCTGGTCCCTTCAGATCCAGAGATCAGCTCAGATCTATGTTCCAAATCCCAAAGCATCTAAAGCCCTCACTAAGAGTTTGATGACTTATGTTTGAGAAGCCGATTTGGATGGATTCCTGTCTGACTAACTCCACCATGGTCTGGCTTTGAAACCCTATCCCAGCTTCTCCATAGCTCCATGAACTCAGGAGGAGATTTAGCATTCCTGCGCCTCAGTTTTCTCTTCTGTGTAATAGACACAGTAGTATCTTAGAGGCTTATGAAGGGAAATTGTCTTAGCATGGGCTCTTAGCATGGCTCTAGCAGTACCAGCTTATTCTGTTGCTGTCATGTGAGACTCCAGATGACAGTAGAATGGCATCAATATGGATCCAGAAAACATCACATTGAGGGAAGTAACCCAGACCCAGAAAGACAATTATCACATGTACTCACTCTTGAGTGGCTTTTAGACATAAAGCAAAGAAAAATCAGCCTACAATTCACAATCCCAGAGAACCTAGACAACGATGAGGATCCTAAGAGAGGCATACATAGATCTAATCTACACGGGAAGTAGAAAAAGACAAAAGCTCCTGAGTAAATTGAGAGCATGGGGACCATGGGAAGGGGTAGAAGGGGGAAGGAGATGAAGGAAGGGAAGCAGAGAAAAATATATAGCTCAATAAAAATAATTTAACAAAGGAATGACATCAATATGTCCATCTTGGTTGCAAGCTTTTGACCAGAAAATATAAGAGAAATAGACAGATATGTCAGATTTCAGTTTGGTGGTGTAAGCTCTGTCGGTAAGATTTTTAGTTCCAACCACTTGACAGTGGGCTTAGTGGATCACACTTAAAACACTTCTGGTTTTATCCCAGCATTTCTGACTCTCATTGGCTGGACTATAGAATTTCCTTCCTTGAAAAGTCCTAAAGCTCAACTTTAGTGGCTGTCATAGGTTTTCCTAGGCAGGTTTGTCTCCTTGCCTTTCTTCCTTCCAAATAGTGTTCCACACTCCCTCACTGAGAATTACAACAGCAAATTTGCCCCACAAGAGAACTCAGGAGTCATGTCCTGGCCTGTGCTGGTCCAAATTAGGCCTTGTTTTTATAGTAAACATTCAAATCCCTTGTAAGAAAGCAGGGGATAGAAATGACCAGGGCAAAATACCTAAAAGCAGCCATTGAAACAGGACCTTTCAGTTTCTAAGTTGCAACCTCCAGTAAGCAGTCGCCTTCCCAACTTGTTAACTATGGTGATACTGTAGCTGTCAGAGTTCCTACATAAGCATCATCCTCTATCTTCTGGCCCTTAGATCATAGCACTATGGATTGGAAGCCATATCTATATTTGATGAGGGAATAAACAGTCTCCAGGTAAATTTTGCAATTACTTTTCCAAACCACGTGTATACTCTCTGTGCACACTGTTAACTGGATACAGAAATGGATAGAAGTAGCACTATTAGCCCCACACCAGTGAATACTAGTTTGCATTGAGACTACATATAACTCATCTCAATCGAGCTCTGCAACTGTAACTTGTTTAAAGTGGGCTCAAAAACTGGGGCAGGGATGGGTCTGAGGAAATGAGCTTGTTCCTGGAATCTCAGAAGTATGAAAGTGACAACGTTAACTCTTTAGCCATTAATGCCTTTGGACCATGGCCATCTGTGCTGGAAACACGCTGCAGGATCCATTTGTAAGAATGGACTCCTTATAACTCAGACCAATGGCCCTTACATAATGATAAATTCAAATTTTACATCACTGTTACAGAAAAAGGAAAGGAAAGACAAACCCCAGTTGGACTGCTTAGTTTTTTGTCAACTTGACATGAGCTAATATCATCTTGGAAGAGCCTCAACTGAGGAAATGCCTCCATCAGATTGACCTACAGGCAAGCCTGTCATGCCTTTTCTTGATTAATGGTTGGTATAGGAGAGCCCAGCCACTGAGGTGGTGCTATCCCTGGGCACTACTGAGGGTGATCCTGGGTTATACAGGGAAGCAAGCTGAAAGAGCCATGGGCATCCAGCCAGTAAGCAATGCTCCTCATTGGTCTCTGCTTCAGTTCCTGCCTCCAGGTTCTGGTCTTGAGTTCCTTCTCTGACTTTACCCTCATGGTGAATGACTTTGTGATGAAATAAACTTCCTGAGTTGCTTTTGGTCATAGTGTTTGCCCCAGCAGTAGAAAGCAAACCAGAAGAACCAAGATTCATGGTGAGGCTCCTAACCATAAGCCCACGTGGCCATCCTTTGTGAGTCTGGTGCTCCAGGTGGGTGACAAAGCAGCAGTTGCATGAGGCCAGGTGGCTTGAACTCTGAGCTCTAACAGTGCACATGAGCATCCGGGACTTTTGTGGCAAGACAGAGAAGGGCGAAATAGAGGCGAGGGCTCCATCACACAACTCCAATCCAAAATTTAAATTGAGCCTTTCTGGTCTTTATGAAACGGTGTTGGTTGACAAAAATGTATTGATACCTTCACTTTGTAGTTGCTACTAGCTTTTAGAAATGTTGGAGGTGCTATGTGAACTCCGTTTCTCTGCTTGTTTCAGGTCTCATATAAGTTTAGACGGGTCTGACACCTACCTCTTGCTACTGCATTGTCATCTGATAAAGACCTTTTATCCGGGGCACCAAAACTTCCCAACCATCTAATCCACACTAAAAAGACAAACAGTAGACAGTGGTTTCCGAGCTAGGCAGAGTGCTGGTGGTATTTCCAAAACTGTGTGAGCACTTACAAGTGTTGGCTTCCTCTTCCGGTCACAATGAACTTTGGATACAGGCTAATAAAAAAAGCCAGGATCATGATGGGACCATCACAGTGGGACATGGGGCCTTGGCTTTCATGGATAGCTATCAAACTACAAAAGTCTGCTACATGGCAGATGCCCGGATTGTGACAGAAAGGAATGAGTGTACAGAGGACTCATGAAGGTTATCAGGTAAAAAGCCCAGGGACTCTTAAAAAAAAAAAAAAACAAGATTCTGAATAACAAATATGTAGCTTAAAGAATCATGGTCCATGATTCATTTTTCAGACAAGAATTCCTCTCAAGACTTAGCTGTTTGTGTTATTTATTTCTCCCTAGTGCCAGGCACTGGACTATTCTGAAGGTAACCTCTTGTCTTTTTTTATTCTTATCCAGAAAAGTCAAAAAGGTGCAGCTTATCCCTGAGGTCCTGAAGCACCATGTCACCTCCTGGGCAGTGCTTCATACTTATCAGGACCCTGGGACAGCTGGTGGATGTGAGGTCATCAAAATGAATCATAGAATAGACATTGATTCTCTTTCTTATGGGTCCAAGGTATTTGAGTTTCAGTTTCTATCGCTGTGATAAAATATCATGATCAAAAGCAACATGGGGAGGAAGGATTTATTTCAGCATACCTGTAGCCATCCCAGTCACTGAGAGGAGCTGGGGCAGGAACTGAGGCAGGGCAGGATCCTGGAGACAGGAACAGATGCAGAGGCCTTAAAGGCACACTGCTTACTGATCTGCTCCTCCTGAGTTTATCAGTCTGTTTTCTTATAGCACCCAGGACCACCTACCCAGGGGTGGCACTGCTCACAGTGAGAAAGCCATACCCACATCTACCACCAATCAAGAAAATGTACCACAGGCTTGCCCACAGACCAATTTGGCGGGGGCATTTTTCTCAGTTGAGAATCTCTCTTCCTAAATGACTCTGGCTTGTATCAAGTTGATATAAATACAGCTAGCTAGTGCGGAGATTTTACAAGGATGCTTCATAAGGTACAAGAACAGATAATATTGCTATTATCTAAAATCAAGTTATCATACTATAAAGATAAGAGCTTAAAAAAAAATGCCTTGGAACAAAAAGAGACCTTGTTGAGCCAAGATACGTCATTGAGTTGACAAGATTTCTAAAGATCAGTGATTTAGTTTAATCCATTTTCTTGGAGCAAATAAGTCTTATCTTTTAAGTTGGCAGGAGGAAGCCTACGGAAGTCATTCCAAAAAGTGCCAGTGTAGGTCCAGGATGAGCTCATAGTGGCAAGTCAAACAGATTCTCATTGTCATCGAATTAAAGACGCAGCATCTGGAGAGCAAGGCTCTAAATTGGATGGCTGTGGTGGCATTGCCAGACTAGCCATGCACGCTCACCCTACCCCCAAGCCTCACTGGTATACTTCAGGTCGCTGTGAGAAATCACTTCCAAATGTCAGCACTCAAACACCCAACAACCTGGGGAAAGATGCTTTAGGATGCTCACTGCGCTGTGTTTCCGACCAGAACGTCGGTTTTATTTACTCTGTGTGTGTCTTGCAGTCACCCCATCCATTCCCTATCCCCTTACTCGCCTGTTTTACACTTTATTCTCTACTCTGCCCTTAATGCTTCCCAGGGAATTCTTCACGTGCTTTCTGGTTGACGTTTCCAGCCTCCCGTTATAGTTCCAAAGCTTCTCAATCTCTGTCCTTCCTGCGCTCTCTGCTCTTCCACATCTGGGTTCTTTGCCACGGTCCCGCTGTGCGCCATGTTTGAAGAGTCCAACACTGGGATCCCCATTCTCAAATGCTTCTGCCCTGTGGATGGGAAAGTCCCAACCAAGAACAAATCCCAAGTCCTGCGTGCATTACCCATTCCTCTGGGCCAGGATGGGACAGTATCTGCCGTAGAGCCACAGGATCCCCACACTGCATCTCAGCCTCATCCTCACAGGGCTTGGACATAGCAGCAGGGGACCGAGATCAATATCTGTTTGTGGGAAAAGTCGTGATGGTGGAATTAATCCCTAGTGACCAGAGCACTGTGGGAAAAGAGAGGCTCCACGAAGCCTCTCAAGAGAGGAAAGAGGAAGTGCTGTCGTTGGGTGGCTGATGGCACGTTAGGGAATCTTAGTACTCAAACTAGACAGTGACAGAACTGTAATGTCCCTGTCCTCATTACTGGTTACAGACACGCCCATCTTTTCTCCCCAGCTTCACCGAACACTCAGTGAAGACACGAGAGAACTTCCACTATGTCAGTTTCCCCTATTTGAAGATAATTAGCATCTACTTATTTATTTAGAGATTAAATATTCACCTGTGTTTGAGAGAGAAGCTGGCCCTATCTCCTCATTATGCCTTCCTACTGCTTCCAAACAAAAGTCTTGGGAACCTGTGGAACTCCACCCCTTGAAAACTATTCCAGGTAGTTGGTATCTTCTTGAGGAGGGACTGGAGGATGGGGTTCGTTGGGCATTCAGTGTGACTGCAAGTGTCTTCTGTTGGACCCGACAAATAATTGGAGGAGATAGGAGACAATCACTAGGCCTTGTGTGCTTTACACGACATGAAAACTTAAAAGGCCCAAATTAATACAACTGAAGAGCATATAAGCCAGAATATTAAGGTTCCAAATCTTTTTACCCAGTGTATGGAGAGATTTACCTTATAGAGAACAAATCATGATCATGGAGGGCAAAGCATCCTGTTCTCTTGAGTTCCTTTGACAAGTGACTGTGGACCTTCTTGAGTAACTCTCTCAATTATGGAAGTGAGGCTGCTAGGTTCTAGGGAACCACAAATGTCTAATGGATGAAATGGGCATGGGAAAGCCAGTGCCACCTCCCCCGGGTCTGAAGATGTATTTTGAAACATATTTTAAAGATTTATTTTATTATTATTATCAATGTGTGTGTGTTTGTGTGTTTTGTGTCTAGGTATGTACACACCTGCACAAGTTCCTTTGGAGGCCAGAAGAGGGTGTCAGATCCCTGGAGCTGAAGTTATAAGCACCTGTGATCTGCTTATTGTTGGTGCTAGGGACCAAACCTGGGTTCTCTGCGAGAGCAGCAAGCACTTTTTACCTATGAAACATTCATTTCTCTAGTTCCTTATCTATTGAATACCTACATGGCCACTTGGTATGCTTTTAAGAAGCCTGGTCAATCACACTCTGCATGAAGAATGTCTGCTGATTGTCATAACAACATCTCTTCAGCACCTCCTATCCTGGGTCATGCCAAAGAGGACTCTAATAGTCCTTCTGAACTTACGTGTATCATGCTACAACAGGCCATCAACATTTGTAGAGGAAGGAAATGGAGCCATCTGTCCATAATGGTGTGTGTGTGGGGGGGCAGTGGATTGTCCCCTGGGGTGCTTCAGCTTTGACACCAAGTGCTACAGTAAAAGAAATGGGACAGTAAACAAACAAAACAAAAGGCAGCTCATCCCCTTCTTCCAGAAAAACTCTGAGAAGCATCCGTGCAAGCCACTTGCTCTGTCTCCAGCGTCTACAAAGGACCCATTATCTATCAGCCTAATGGAACTTGGAATTTACAATCAGCCTGAGGTGAGAAACTGACAAAACACTGTTTATATGACTAGTGGGAGGAAGAGGATCCCCAGTAGTGAAGAGCCTTGGGGAGACTACCTAAACCGGATCCCTGCTTCGAAGCAAGGGGCCTATATTTGCTTTCTCTTTCCTAGCTACCTACCAAAGCCCTGTGATGTCTAGCAGCGGCCTGTCTAACTCGAGGAGTCTCCCACTGAAACCCTACCTGACACATGACACCGCTGGCCTTCTGGTGCCCTCTGTCTCCACAAGATGGCTCACCTGGCCTCCAGCTCCTCAAAGGAAGTCTTCACATCTGTGAGGAGATTCTTGAGATTTGAGCAAATGAGAAGGGGAGATGGGGCCTGTGTGGCCCGCACAAGCAGAGGGATAGGAAGTGTTTCCGGTGTGTTGAAGGCAGTGGGTGAGGAAGAGAAAGGGAGAGATGGGAGCAGGTAATTCATACACGGTGTCTGAGGACTCAGTTTATTTTTAAGTTGCTTCTTATTACATGGTCTCTATTCTTTCAGCTGAATCACTCTTCCAAAGCCAAATCTCACCGGGTTAGACTTCATAAGCATCTCTCTGATGTTTCCAAATACCTACCAACCTCCTCACAGGGCTGGGGTGGGGTGAGAATGTCCTGGTGAAGTGGGACTAGCCTATCCAAAGTGAATAGAGGTCCTGAACCATAGTCGGGACCAAGATGGCAGAGAATTGGAGATACCAGTAATTTCAAGGACTAAAAAAAAAAGAAGACAAGATACAGGAAGTCAGGCAGTGCTGGCACATGCCTTTAATCACAGCACTTGGAAAGCAGAAGCAGGTGGATCTCTGTGAGTTCGAGGCCAGTCTGATGTACTAGAGCTAGTTCTAGGATAGGCTCCAAAGCTACAGAGAAACCCTGTCTCAAAAACAAAACAAAACAAAACAAAACAAAACAAAACCAACGAACAAAAAGACAGAGGAAAGTGGACCTTAAAATTAAAGTGATTATAGCAATTTCTACATTTTTCTTTTTAGATTTTAAGGCTCTAAAACCAAGGATGTCAGTTGGTCCAGCTCCCTGATTTTAGATAGATCAATTATAATTGCTATTTAGCAACAGAGGGGCTGGTGAAATTGGTATAGACATTGCTATAGACATTTATGGCAGCAAAGCCCCAGGCACCGTGGCATGCCTCTTTCACACACAGGTGTCCTGGACCCTGGCTACTGTTGGTATTCCCTGGGAGCCTGGCTCCATACTTATGACAGCAGCCACCTCAGGTGCTGATCTCAGTGGTTAGGACTGTGGTCTGGGCATCCAAACTGTAATATGTCCCGGGGAGGTTCCAAGAAACAGGTAGGAAAAGCCCGTCCCCAGGAGCGTTCAAGGAAAGAGACTGGTAAACACTGCTCCCTCATTTAGAGGCAGGGAGAAGAAAGATGGGGTGCAATACCTCTGTCACAGCCGACACCCCCTTCCGTCATCACTGTATCACCGTCGCGGTGTCCCCTAGCCTGCACGTCTAAAGTCTCAAAACCCTCCATGGCTCCAGGTTCAAGCTTCTTAAATCTTCAGAGTTGCCCAAAATCGATGTTCCCCTCTCCTCAGCGCCTGTGCCAGTTTCTACACCTCATTGAACAGTTCAGGGCTTCCTCAGAACGAAAGCCTGCAAACCGCTGCCTCGCTGCGGACATAGGGTCACACAATCAGCCAAGCACACCTTAGCAAGAGTTACCAGATGCTCAGCAAAAAGTAGGATTGTCTCCACAGCAGTGCTAACAGTCCCTCTCTGGGCCTGCCGCCTCCTCAAGTCTATCCCAGGGGCTGGCTGACCATTGTCATCCCCTCAGTCCTATCCCAGGGAGGCTAGCTGGACACTGCCATCCCCTCAGACGTATCCGAGTATGGCTGCTCACCCAGTTTGCCCAACAGTCTTTCCGAGCAGGCATCTTTGTTTTCTACAACTCCATTCTTTACCTGCGGAAGCTTCACTATTGATTGTGCTGTGTAGGAAACCACCATGTATAGAAGGGACGCTGTGTGCCCAAGCAGCTGAAGCTGGCGTCCCTCCACAGTGAAGGAGCCATGAGTGACTGGCAGGAGAAAAGGGACTTGAAAACTTCCTCTCTGCTTGGCCACGCTTGTCTCCTGGCGTCACCAAGTCAACTTCAGACCGCCGGTCTCCCCACAGAACAAAATCAGGGCAAAGTAAGTAGAACATGGCCGTGGTAGAGCTTTTGTCTCTGTCTTATGTAGTATGTATATACACTCTCATCCGTAGATGCTAGATACAGCTCTGTTCATGCATCTGTGTAGATAGAGATTCTGTGTATACGGAACTATGCTGTGTGTATTGATTGAGTGAGGGCAGGGTGTCCCAGGCGGCTGGAACTGCAGGAAGCTACTTCAACCCCCAGTCTGCTTTGACCAACACTTCCTGCTGTGGTACAGCCGGGCTGTACCCTAGGCCTCTCTAAGGAAAGCAAATCCCAGATAGACCCTTTCAAACCACAGCGAGTCTGTCCTCAAAGGGGGCAAAAGCAAACAATAACCATCATACTGTTAAAGAGGAAAGGCTGGACCTCCTCCACAGGACCCATGAAATGGAATGCTGTGGACCCTTTAAAACGTCTACAGAGGGGACTCAAGCAGTCCTTGTTCTTGTAAAAGCTCCCTGTTTAGTTTCCAGCACCCACACAGTGGCTCACAAGTGTCTGCAACTCGAGTTCCAGAGGATCTGACACCCTCTTCTGACCTCCGTGGGCCCCAGGCGTGCAGGGAAAATGCTCATACACATGAAATAAAGACACATATAAAAATTTAAAGACCTTTTAAAATAATATTTAGTTTAACATATTAAATATAATGAAAGGAGAAAATGTTAATAAAATGATTTGAGTATGTAATTATGGACAAATTTAATAACAGGATGAAATAATAGAAAAAAGATTCCAAAGAAGGATGTCAATCTACAGATGGTATTTCTAAGTGGTAAATGGAGGCCATTTGTTCTTTCTTTCCCCGAAATCTCCATAATAAAAATCATCTGATCTGTTAATAGTCATCAAATGAAGGACATCTAGTTTTAAATCTTTTTAATGTGGCAGTTTGGGAACTGGTAGCGTTTACTCCTACAAGAGGAGATACCATATGGAGAAGCAGGCTCCTTTGATCACCTCCCGACTCCCTATCCACAGAGCAGACAGCGTTTGTCGATCGCCCACTGATCAACACAATCCAGGATGACAGGCCAGGATTGACAGTTGCTTGCTGATCCTTCTCAACTTGTCTTTGAGGCAGAGATAAGGAAACCACAATGCAGAGAAACAGAACTGTTTCAGTCATGAGCTGTGGGGCTTGGGTCAGGAGCTCGTTTTCTCACTCCGGCCCTCCACGAGGCTGTTGACATCGTCAGTGCTCCCCAACTAGAAGACAGCTGGAGATGCAAAACGGGGGTCAGAGAGAACCTGTCCCTTCTGTGGTCACTTCAGGCTCCTGCAGATGCTCCCTTCTAAGGTGGAGGAGTCTGCTGAGCCCTAAGGAATACATCTCATTGTGTTCCTTCCCACTTCTCAAAGGGCTGGACAGTGGCCTTCAGCTCCGGATAAATGGCAGAACTTGAACTGGGGAGTGTCTCTCCTGGAATCCCCAGTCCATAATTGCCAGCCACATGACCCAGGGCTGGAGAACAAGAGGCATCCCACTGTCCCTGCCAGCTGGAAGCCGCTCTGTCCTGCAAGACCAAGGAACATCATCCCTCCCCAGTCATGATACCCCAGGCTTCCCAGCAGCTGCAGCCCACAGAAGCACGGCTCTCCCTTCCAGACATCACAGGCTCACATCTTTATTTTTTCTGGCCCACATTTTGAAGTCTCTCCAGGCTGATGGACTAAACTGGAAATTATAATCCAATTGGCTCTGTCCAAAGAAGATGCCACATAATCACAATCACATTAATAAAACTGGCGAGGGTAAGTAGGAAGAATTTGATGGAGTCGGGGAAGGAGGACACTAACAACTTCCAGAAAACTGCACGGAGTACTTTCTAGAAACAGGTCCCTGGGGAAGCCAGCATCCTCATCTTCTAAACTTCAAGTTGTAGGAACTCCAAATAAATCGTTTTCTTTGGTTTGGTGAGTTTTTCGAGTTTAGATGAAGGGAGAGAAAAAGCCTGGAAATGTCCGCTCAAATCTTTCGCTCTTCGCTGCTCTCCAGGTCTTACTTAAGCACGGGTTTCCAGCTGCGCATGACATAAGTCGCTGAAAACAGGCACATCTCTGCAAGCACAATACAGCGGCAACGTTTGGCAAGTACTTCACGCTGCCAGATGCCTCTACTGTTTCTGCAACTATGTATTCAAGGCACTCCACTGTTTTTTTTTTTTTCCTTCTTGCTGGGAATACTTTCAAAGAAGAACACAATGTTTTGGGTTGCCTGGCCAAAGTTTAGCTGTACTTTTACATCTTTGCCAAACTTCCTGTTTTTAGCAAAACAATTTATTATCTTGCTAGTTCTTTAGGCCTGAGAGGATTTGCAGGCACAAATAACTACTTGGTTTCTGTGTCTTTTCCTAAAAGAAGCTCATTCCTTTTTCCCATAATTATCTCAGAGATGCTGGAACGGGAACGTACTGAACCTTTTGGACGTGCTACCAAGGTGCAGAAAAGGTTTTAATTATTCAAACCTTTACGGTCTGAACTTTAAAGAACTGACAATTATTTTTTTGTGTGTGGGCAAAGAAAATAATTCTTTTCAGGTGCTTTGGCAAGCTCACAGCAGGGCAGCATACGCACGGATACAAGCGAGTTCGGCGTGTGTTTGCCCTGGGGATCCAAGGTTAGATTGAGGAAACTTGATTAATCAGCAGCAATCAAAGAAAACATTCAACCAGACACTGTGTGTGTGTGTGTGTGTGTGTGTGTGTGCAAGCGCGCGCGCGCGTGCAGGTGGACAAGGTCATTCTGTGCAGCACAGCTGGACCTCAAATTCATGATCTTCCTGCCTCAGCTTCCCAAAGGCTGGGTGGGACTACAGGCATGTGACAATGCACCTGGCCCAATCACACACTTTTATGAAAAAATTGTCAGTTCTTTAAAGTTCAGACCATAAAGGCTGTGACAGAGTAGGGTATTGTTGAACTTAGACAGAGCCGACCACAGTTTCTCTTCAGCGTTACTTCCCATTTTTGAGAAGACCAGGAAACTTTCTTTATCATCGCCTGTATGCTTCGCAGATCAGAGAAACCACTATGGAGCTCATATCTTCGGGGTGGAGGAAATGGCAACTAGTCACGAGGTAGGGCAGTGTGGTCTGATAAGAGGGGATGACTACTTTGGGGAGACTACAGGCTGGCAAGCGAAGAATGCCCATTTCTGCCTTTCCAGCCACGAGCTGTTCTTTCCAGTGACATAGGCAGGTGCTCCATTGCCAGCTAGACAGATACAGAAGTGAACAGGAATGTGTATGTCCTGTCTCAGGCCCTTTCTCCCCTCCCCTTCCCTCCTCCTTTTGTTCCTTCCTTCTCCTCTCCCTCCCCATGCTTCTTCAATTGATACTCTGTGATTCATTTGAACAAATGTTGGCCAGGAAACAAAATTTAAGTGAAGCTAGCCATTCCCCAGGCCGCAATGCAATGCACAGAGAATTGAACGGGAAGGCTTTGCTAAGGAACTGACTCCATTCCGGGCCTCTCAGGCAGTGTAGAGCATAAGGCCACAGACCCCCTGACATTTCTGACAGACTTTTCTGAAGGTGAAAATGCGCCTTCCTCACTAACCTTATGGCATGTGGTTTTAAAGAATTATTATTAACATTTCAACATAAACAATGCCAGGGCTAAAAATAGGATCAAAGAAAGTCTGTTTCCATGTGGAGTTGCCAAAGAGCAGAACTACGGTCGGCCAGTACGGGTTTCCTTTGAAGGAGATGTTCCTCTCAGTATTGCTCGCTCAGTAGCCCATTAATAATTCAATAAAGTGACCGTGCTGTGTATGCATGTAGTCATTGTATCCTGCTTGCTGTGCAAATGGCTCAAACATCCCAAAGACCTAAGAACCCCTTCACTAGACTTCTCCCCCAAATGAACACCTACAATGTAATGCTTGAAGCCTAAACTATCAGAATTTTAAGTCTAAGAAATTTCTAAATAGTGTTGCTTATAGGACATGTATGAAGGCCTACCTACAAGAGTGTGGACAGCATATGAAGAAGCACCTACCTCTATCCAAACAACCCCTCCCTCTCTCCAAACAACCATTACCAGTTTATATATCCTTGGGGAAGGATGGATAATCTTGTGTTTAGTGAGTTGACCACATGTTGTCTTGATAGACACCTCTTGTATCCCTGTGTGCTGTTGTAAAGGGAGGCAGGGTTTTCCCGTCCTCACTGCCCAGTCCTGAATAATCACGTGGAAGCTTTTATTAATTACAAAATACTCAGCCAATAGATCAGGCTTATTAATAACTGGGTCTTACATTTAAATCAACCCATTTCTTTTCATCTATGTGATGTCACGTGGTTCACAACTTTACTAGCATCTTGCTTCTTAGGCAGCTCGCTGGCATCTTTCCAACTCTGCCCTTCTTCATCCCAGTCCTCAGTTTGATTGTCCTACCTAACTTTATCCTGCCTTGCTATAGTCCAAACAGCTTTATTATTAACCAATGAGAGTAATACATATTCACAGCCTACGGAAGGATTATCCCACAGCATGCTGTCTTCTGAGTTGATGGCATTTGTCTTGCTTGGTCCTGTGTCCCACCCCAACACCTTATAAAACAAAAAAATATAATAACACCAATAACAAACACTGCCTGGAGATAGAATCCTAGGTTTCTCTCTCTCTTTGCTTCAATTCTCAAGGCTTTAGCTGTGTAGAGGGAGACTGAGACCAGGTGGCCCTTGGGAAGCCACTGTTGATTTCATCTGGAGGTAAGACATTTGGAGGCTTAAGAAACAGTTATTTTTCCCTCATCTTGGGCCTTCATTCATGCTCTTCCATGACGCTCTGCCTACCTCTTCTGAGTAGAGCAGGATAGGGTGGCCCAAGAAGAATCTGAGACCCGAGGACTTTCATGGTCCCTTCACCTTTAGTTTTATGAAGTGTGTAGCACATAGTTCTTGCCTACAGTCACCCAGATGAGCCAAGCACACCAGAAGGTCCCGACCCTACCTAACTGGATGCCTACGGGCCACTGGTTTGCCATCCTACTTTCCCAGCCTGTGATAACTGGTCTTCTAGTCGCAACTTGTAAAAGCTCAGCTTTTGGGTTCTCTATTCAGGCAGTGCTGCCGTCTAGGGGTATAGGAATTAGGGTTATTTTTCTATGCCAAGTGAAGAATTAAAAGGCAGGACAGTCATGTTACTAGAAATCTTGGGGAGTCCCAACGGAGCTATCATGTATTTCCTGGGAAGTCAGAGTCCCCTCTTTGAGGTTCTTAGTCCCATCAATAAGCAAATTTAGAAACAGATGCAAACTGAAGCTGGAAAGAGAAGAACAGACTCAAACGGAAGCTGGAGGGAACCTCAGGGCAGGGAGCTGCAAGTCTCACAGCTGCCAAGAAGGAAGGAAGACACACAAGAGGGAAAGGACGTGGAGAAGTGAAGACCCAAAAGCCACACCATTTGAGATGAGGCCATACAGATATCAAGGCTAGTTACAGAGTTTAAAAGCATAACTCAGCTCTAGCCAGCATGCAAAAGGAAAAGATTAATGAGAAGAAAAATAGCGTTAGACTTTTCTGAATCAGAAGTCAGAAGATGGGCAGACCTAGCCCAGTCTCATGGGGGGCTAGGCTAAGCTCTAGAGACTGCACTAGTGGGCGAGGATTCTGGGAAGGAAAAGCACATTATCTTAAGGGGAAACACCTTCCCAAGGTTAGTTCCTAGCCAGGTTCTTAGCGAGCCCCATTGAATTAACCCTAATGGGACAAAAGGAGGATATGCCTCTACCCAGTGTAGATGCCATTCTTACAGTACCTCCTGCTGTCTTTGTGAGCTTGGCACATGCCGTTGAACATTAATCCCCATCTCTGTCTGTTGTTATGATAGATTTCTTCCTTTGTGAAGTTGAATAGTTTTCCTTCATTTCAGGGAATGCTTTTGGAAAAGTGCTATACTCATGATTTTAGCTTATCTTGGAAAAGGATACACATTAGAACTTGTGAAAAGAACTGAGGGAAAGTTCTGTTAGATCCTCAAGGTGCACAGCCCTCCCAAACACTGGTGTTCAAACATGGTGACCTCACTTTGGCGTTGACTTTCTGCTAAGACTTCTGTACATGGCTTCATTATCTTGGATTTTTGGCCTCATACTGACTTAATCTCTAGCCTTCCTCACTAAAGAGTCAAGCTACTGTCACCAAGTCCCAAATCTCCAGCTCTTTCATCATGTAATCTTCCTGTTATAGCCAACCTCCCGTCTGAGGTTTACTCGGAGCCTACCATAAAATCTATTGCAAATATAAACTCAGGCACGAGCCAGATGGCCCCTGAGTTACTAAGACCCTTATGGTCTTTGCAGCTCCCTTCCAGGAACCCAGAGCAAAGGCCAGACATGTTGTCCAATATGTATCAAGAGCCCGCTCCCATCTCTCTCCATCTCTCAGTCCCCCTCTTACATTTGAATGCCGCTTAGTTGCCCTGGTATTTGTGCTGTGGATATTGTGAAATCCCTTGACACTCTAAAATTCATATTTAAAAAAAAAGAAAGCTGTGAATGTGTGTAAGTTTGATCTGCTAAATTGTGCTGCTTTTGAAATTTAGGCAAAATTGTTGTCTAGGGAAATCATGACCATTCCTTTTTGACCATGGCCCAGCTTTCCTTTGCAAAGTGAATTTGAGTATAGAAATTAAGAAGAAACATTGTGTTGGATAAGTATCTATCAAGACAGGTGTTCCTGACATCATGTTGAAACTCAGGAGAGCATATTCTTTACACTCACCCTCACACCTCTGGAAAGTAGATCATAGGGAAATCAGAGAAAACTGCTCAGAAATCGTTATGGGTGTGGACTGTTGTGTGTACGGCCTTCTTGCAGATTTAGGAATTTACAGTTTAGAAAGATGTATGAGATACAGCTGCTCTGCTAAAATGAGAAGTGAACAGAAAGTCAAAGAAGACAAGCACCACAAAGAGGCGCAAGATAGAAGCAACGATGAAGCAAATATTGGTCCCAGATTTTTGCAAATGAAGATATTCGACTCTTAGTCTTGTTAGTTCAGGTAAAAAGAATCCTTGCTTAAGACTAATGTGACTTAGGAGTGACTGTGACCTGCAGAACGCTATCACTATGATTTAAAATGCTCCACGAATTATTTGTTGTGACGTGCACGATGGTTTCTGGCCTTGTCCAGTGAATGCTGTAGTGGTCCATGAAGCAGAGCCTGACTACAGTAAGTAGTAGTTTTGTATTGTGATAAAGCATCTTTGGAGGGAGCTGTGCTTGCTTTGTTTTATGTGAAAGTCTTCTGTCCCTATCCCTCAGGAGCTGCAGACTGATCTAATATGACTCTGTTGTTTGAAGATCTCGATTCCTAAGCTGTAGTAGCAAGCTGGGACTGGGGCTGATCCCAGCTACCACCAGTAGCTGTTACTACTGAGAAAATGACTAGCTTGTGCCATTTACCTGGCCGTTCTCCTTAAGGTCTGATGCCTACAACCACAGAACACTAAATGACACACCACTGTCCAGATAACTGTGTCCGGGTTCTCCAAAGGAACACAGGGAAAGAATTAATATGCATCACGATTGCATACACATTTATTAGATTGACTCACAAAATAAGGACCGGGGAGGTCAGCATCCACCATCTGCATGCGGGGGAGACCAAGAGCCCACACTGCTCAGTGCACAGCGCTGGACATCTCAGCATTCTCAATCTGATGCGGAAGGCCCAGATGATCCTTGGGAGCTTCTGCTCTTACATCCGTGTGGAAGGCAGAAGAAGCCGAAGCCTAGTTCTGACAGCGGTGCTGATGGCCCCAGCAACAACGGGGGTAGATATACCCACCAGCGAAAACCAACGGCAGGCAAGCAGCTCTGGGTTTCGGCAGAGAGTTCTCTGTCTGAGCTGCCCTGAGAAAGAGCTGTGCACTCTTGGGATGGGTCTTCTCCCTAAAGTATATCCTCCTCCCTATAAGACCCCCACAGCCCAGCCCAGGAACATGGTCTTGGTTGGTTTCAGGTGCCATCAGGTTACCAGTGAAGATTTACCACCATAGTAACTTACATGCAGATGGACTAAGTGATGTGTCTGGACCCCTTATGGGAGTTAGACAAAGTTAATCTTGTTCTTTTCAGCCTTTTTTTATCTCAATAACAGCTAATTGAATAAATAGTTATGGATAGGGACCATTTCTATCCATAAAAAAACCCTCTACTGCAGGGGTTCTCAACCTTCCTAATGCTGTAACCCTTTAATACACTTCTTCATATAGTGATGGCCACCAATCCTAAGATTATTTCATCGCTACTTCATAATTGTAATTTTGCTACTGTTACGAATGGCAATGTAAGTATCTGTTATGCAGGATATATGATATGGGAACCCCAAAGGGGTTGAGATCTCTGCTCCACTGGATGATAACCCCCCACTATTAAAGTTCTTAATAGCCGCTTCTCTTTCCTGTGGTGGACATGGATGCTCTCAGTAAATATTTATTAATATTGCAAAATCTGCTACTTGTCCTGACAATGCCTAATGTCAACTTTGCTAACCCCAACATGTGAGTCATGTTTCGTAGTATTATGATTGTGTGTTGCCTCTCTCTTTGAAAGTTCTAGAATGAAGGATCATGAAATGGGGACTCCGAAATAACTAGAACGGTCCTGAAAGTCCATGAGGCCATTGGACATGTGGGAATTTTTGTTGTTCTAGTAACCATTTCACAAACCGATTCTCCAAAAATGAAAATGAATTTATAAATAGCACCCTGGTTTGCACTTGTAAATATCCATGATAAAATAATCCCAGCATGGTCTCTGACGAGCTCCCTGTGTGTTGTTACAGAACACAGAGCCAGCGAGAGCTGTGCACAAAGGACTCAAACTGGTGCAAACCGGCTTCAGCCCCCATCTGACTCATGTCTGGGCCTAAAGGAGCCAGTGGCATTTTCGGCTGTGGCTTCTAACCTTCTTTCAGAAGGAGCATTTGCAGCCTCCAGGGTGAGTGTAGGCTCTGTAATCAATCAACTCAGTGATGGGCAATAGAAGCCCCTTCCTATCTGAGAATCTTCCTCCGAAACATCCAGGGGAACAGAAGTGATTCATTGCCAGCAGCCTGGATGCAGAAATAGCATTCTTTAGCTCCATTCAAGAGAATGTTTTCATTCAGTGACAAAGTGAACTGCTTTATCTACAAAAAACAAACAAGGGAAAGAAAATCTGGCTGCTTGGTTTTAGCTTGTGTGTGTGTGTGTGTGTGTGTGTGTGTGTGTGTGTGTGTGCATTTAAGAAAGTGACCGCAGCTCAAAGGCAAAGTGTGCTGTCCCTGTGTGGGTGGGGAACTCAGGACTAAAATTTAGACACCCGCTTGTGAACATTGACTCGGTTTCTTACCGGAGATCTGTCTTTGGGATGGTAACCTGGGTTTCAGGGTCTCAGCTCCCCTACAAAGCAGAAACGGCAACAGGGCAAGCGCTTAGGAGGATTCTGGCCCACGGCAAGCTACACAGTTATAACCCCAGGTTGCCCAGCCTAGGCTTCACAGGACCCAGTTGATCTGGTTTCCTTAAATCCAACTTTCCTTAAATGCAGCAACTTTCTGTAACTTTCTATTCACCTCAAGATAGGGCTCTGACGAACGGATACCTGAAGAACCTCAGCCTCGTGGGGTACTTCCGGTGGGCCGGAAGTCGTGATGGCCGCTGCTGATGAGGCACCCTCTGCGTTTGGGGGAAGGAGCACAAGCCTAGATCAGATGCTACAAAAGGGCCCCAGGAGAGGTGGCCAAGAGGCTGGAACTTCTGCTACCAAGGTTCGGCTGAAGGCAGTGAGCTGTCTCTGTTCCCAGCGGGGCTCCTACTGCTTACCCATCTCTCATGACCTAACATGTGTTGCCACCGCTGCCACAGAAAACAATCCCGCCACTGAGACGAGGTCTGCTTTCTTCCTTAAAGCCCTCAGGGTACCCTGCTTCAGCTCCCTGCATTGGGAAGTGTATATCTTGGTTTTGTTTTAATGACCATAAAGTGAATATTACTGCTCAGAAGTGAGGTACAGGAGTGCCAGATAATTTCAAAATAAGTATTCCCCCAGGCAGGGTCCCTCTTACAGTCACCTTTGTAACAACGAGCCCTTTCCGATTTCTGAATGGTCAGTAACATTCTTACCTCATACGGACGCTAGATCCTTCCATAATCATGGGGAAATGATCAGGCTTCCTTCTCCTCCTTACCACTTGCCCAGCTCCTGAGAAAATCTTGATATGACCCCTGTATCAGATCCGTCAAGGAAGCCAGGCCCAGCAAAGCACTCCCAAGAACCCTAGGGAACAGCTTGGCCCCAGGAAGCTGGACCAGGTCTCTCCATCGGCCCCTCCCTGACAATCAGAAGGCTCATACCGGCTCCAGCAGCCAATGAATCCATGCCGATACCTAGGATGCATTAGTGGTTCCACTCAACCAATGTGCGCAAACACCTCCAGGGTACATTAGTTGAAGTGGCTATGGCAGCTGGTGGCTCCTCTTCAGGCATAATTTATCTATTGCACTTTACTTAATGTGCAAAATTAAATTTATGCTGAATCCATGTGTATTACCTACTGTGCATGAGCGGCATGAAATATACCATAAAGAAAGTCGGTGCCGAGCCACGCTCTTAATTGCTAATGGCTTTCAACACACTTCATTGTGGTCTAACCCAACTCAGAATCCACTCTACATGAGAATCTTGCTCATGTCAGGATTGGCTATGCTTATCCTAAAAGGACCTTCAGGGGAAAAGGGGATAAGATAGTGGGTGCTTTTACGTAATTTTTTTCTAGAGTTCTTTATGTCCCAAATTCTGCAGTTTTCCCTAACATAAGTTTGCGGAAAATAATAAGCAAATCAATGAGAAATATTTCCTAAGTATAACATTCAGAACAACCAGGATTCCGTTCCATTTCTGTCTTCCCTGGGTTTCTGTTTCATGCATTAAAACATAGGATTTGAGGTGGCTGGTTTCTGCCCTTACCTGTAAGAAAAGCCTATGTGACCAACCGACATAAACTTCACAAACAAATCTCCCAGAAGGAGTTTTAGGAAATCTGTCTCAATAGGCACTTTCTCACAGTTATGTCTGAACCTGCACAGGGTAGAAATTAATTCAGTTTTGGAAGCTGATTCCAAAAAGGAATTTACTTGAGGAATCAGAAAGACAGAGAGTGAGGGCATGGGCAATGGGGAAACCTAAACACAATTATGTCTCTGCCAACAATAATTATTCAGAGTGTTTTCCATGTTCCTTGTAATTTCAAGTACAGAGAGCGTGTGTGTGTGTGTGTGTGTGTGTGTGTGTGTGTGTGTGTGTGTGTGTGTATGAAAAAGAAGCTATTTGACCTACTATTTGCATTTCTGTTGGAAAGTGCCCGTTTTGGGGAATGCCATTCCCTTTAAAATGACTTTTTAGTTTTCCTCACCTAGAGAACAGAGGGAAACTAAGAAAACCAGTGACCACATTTCTGTTTATATACCATTGCTGTGTAGTTTTAGGGTGGAGAGATTAGCAATACGAACTTAGAAAATATATCAGCTCTTGAAAATACAGAGTTTTTACAAAAAAAAAAAAAGAAAATTTTGTTAGGAAGTAGAGTGGTAATTTTATTTCCTATTCTTTTTTTTTTAAATGAAAATCAAGACATTATTCTTGAAAGATAAAAAAATCTGACATTTGAAATGTTTTGTTCTTTCTGGTGGTTCTGAATTTTGTGTAATTTGTGGCTGAAAAACTAAAGTGTAGATATCAATTTTCTGGCTTTCACGCATAGATGCACACATGTACATACAAATATTCTTTTCTCTATTCTGTTGAATTATAATTACTTGAATAAATATACATGTAGGAATGTATCACTTCTAGCATTTGAATGTATTCTATTGGCTTACTGATTCGTGCTAACACATATGCCTCTAAAGGCAAAGTTCACAGTAACACTGGATCATTCCCTCTTTCTGAAGAAGATGCTTTAGATCACACTCTGCTCAATAGGATAGGAGTCAGACAATCAGTATACATAATCCTCAAAACTGAGACCAGAAACTCAGTGATAGGCACCATGCCAGCATACAGAAAAGATGGCAGATATGTACAAGGTCTAGTTCACAGCTGTGATGGTTTGAATGTGTGCACCCATCACAGGTACAGAAACTGCGCACGTGGTCTCGAAACTTAGGAAGTGTAGAGGCTTGTTCTAAGAGGCCAGGTCTTGATGAGACCACCTTCTGTGTTCCTTTCTTCTCTGTTTCTGGGCCGCCATGAGGGGAGTAGTCTCCATCATTCTACCCAAGCACATAGGAGTCATGTATCCTTAGATGGACCCCCTTTGAAATGGAGAGCCAAGATCAACCCCTCCACCCTTGTTGTTCTCAAGTATTACTGTGGCATGAAAATAACCAGCAAGATGGCAGATCACAGTATCTTAAGGTGGGTTGTAAGGGCTAGAGTTCTGCGTGGTTTTATGAGGTAGGGAGGCTCTACTGGAATTGGAGCAGGGTTTTGGAAAAGGAGTAAAACAGGGACTAAATGAAACCTGGTGGTGAGGGGACTTATGAGCACAGCAGACAGTGGTCTCACTTAGAGAACAATCTAAATTGGCTGTCCTAGAACTAACTGTGTAGACCGGGCTGGCCTAGAACTCACATAGATCCCCCTGCCTCTGTCTCCAGAGTGCTGGGATTAAAGACAAAGAATTCCTAACATACAGACTTGTCCTCTAGCACAGGC
>NW_004949107.1:5386914-5397368 GCF_000317375.1 Microtus ochrogaster | reverse complement strand
ACACACACACACACACACACACACACACACACACGTGCACAGTCACAGCATGTTCCTCTGAGGTCACAAAGATCACTTATATCTTTATAATCATGGATTTGCTACAGTTGTCATCTTAACCTCCCCTTCCTGTTTCCAGATGGCCCAGCTGCAAGCATGGATACAAGAGAAGTTGACATTGTGTCGCTCATTTTGAAATGACAGATGAGAAGTTTTAGTAGGTATCTTTTGGAAAGCTGACTTTCCACCGTATCACTTTCTTCTCCTCCGTCAGTCCCTCCCTCTGCTCTTGTCCCTGTCCCTATATATTTCCCCCTTCATACCCCCCTTCTGTCCCTCTCTCAGCCTCGCCCTGCCCCCATCCTCTCTCTCCTTCCCCTCCTTCCCTTCCGCTTTATTTTGAGCCACAAAATAAAAAGTTAGAAGGTGCTTTTTTAAAAAAAAAATATTTGTATGATGCAGGTTTTGAAAATCAAAGATCATTGTCTTAAAACCCTCATGTCTCCATGTTCAGCCCCTCTTTTCTGTGTCACAATGGTTGCTCGTCAGGGTGCCCCAGGTTTGATCTGCCCATCTCATTCAACACCCAGACTTTGTCAAGGCAGAGGTCAGCAGCCCCTCTGAATCTTTTGGAGATTATCAGAGCCCTGATAATCATTCCCACCATGAGGTTATCTGCTATCTACTAGGGCTGTTTTCCTGAATGATATCTGATCAGTCTGTTGCTCCTGCAGTTTCTGTAAGTAACCTGGGCTGGGAGACTGGGGTGGGAGACAGGGGTAGGGGGATTAGGGTTGGGATTGGGGGTGTCCGCTAACTCTTGCTCTGTTTTCCATCACTCAACTCAGTCAAGATAGCATGTGACCCAAATGTTTTTTAAGTGTCAACAGAGACTGTGGTAGCTGGGTCTCCTTAGGAAAATCTCATTTATATTTTCTAACCTAGCTCACTATCCCACAGGGCCCCACTGATTTCTGCTATGTAGTCCCACCCCCATGCCAGGATCCAATAGGAGTCGCAGTGAGTTCACATCCATTCCTTCCTTGTTGCGTTTCCCAGATTATTCATTGAAATTCAGGTGATAAGTAATGGAAACAAACTACCCTGGAGTCTGGCCAGTTCCCTGGCTTGCTGACCCTGCCCATAAGTCTCTAATATCCGAATTGTGAGCTAGCTTTGAGAGCTGGAAACAATGCAATGCCTCTCACTCCGCAGGGGAAAACACATACCCCTACATAACAAAAGGAGAAGAATTCTCCACAAACAGCATTACCCTCAGAGTTTCCAGTCAGATGACTAATTCGTGTCCCTTTATAAGATTAAGGATTACATTTTACTTTCCTTTAGATTGATGGACATCACGTGCCCAAATGTCTTCAGTTACTCTTTGACGTGCTCTCAGATCCACTTGGCTAAAGTCACTTTGTCCTAGCTAGACAGGAAGGGAATTTTTTTTTCACAGACATTTAAGGTCCCTATCCTTCTAAATCTAACCTGAAGAAGACTCCTACAGACACCCGCCGTTTTCCTGGATCGCCACCAGCCATGAGACCCATGCTTTGACCTCCCGACACAGGACCTATACCTATCTGGAGGTCAGCAAGCGCATTCCTGTCTCTAACCCTTCATAGACAATCGCCACAGCCCCTTTCATCAAGCTAATTACATACCAGGAGGCTGAAGGGTGAGGGCATGGCACCATTCCCCCCCCCCACACACGCACGCAGGCCCCTCCCAGCTCTCTGGCATGGTCACATTTAAATCATCCCAGCCAGATGGAAATCTAGCTCATTTTAAAAGACCTCCAGAGGGAAGAGATTCCACAAGCTCACTCAGTCAGTCACTCCACTGTCTGACAATCCCTATTGAGAAATTCCTCTTTATCGCTAGCTGAAATCTCACTCGCTTGGCACTTTAAGTCTGTTCGGCATGCCGTCACAGACGGAGAGCATCTTCAGCTTCTTCTCCCCGAGTTGATCAGTCCCAGGTCTCCCCCATAAATCTTATGGTCTAACTTGTAATTATCCCTGCAACTGCCCACTGAGCATGGACCCAGGAGCCTCTGGAGACACCGGGAGTTATTTATACCATTGAGCCAGCATCCTCAAGCTTTTGGCTCTGAGGATCCCTTCTGAGATTCTTAAAAGTCAAAGACCCCACAGATGTTTGGCTTCTGTGGGTTCTATCTGTTAATATTGCTAGGTTAAGCAGCAGCCGTGAATATGTGCCGTTCGTTTCTGAGCAGCACCATGATGCAGTTACTGCACAGGCCTCCTGAGGCCCTTGTTGTGCGCTCATGAACGGGTAACAGTGAGAGAGCAAACGGTATGTTCATTTTGTTATTCAAGAGTGTACAGACTCCGAAGGCCCCCTGAAGAGTCTTGGGGATCCCTATGAAACCAGGAGCCCACACTGCTATCTGGTGATGTGGAGGAGCAGGTCTTTATTCTTGGAGGAGAGCTGTGTCCACAGACAGCTGACAATGGCTAGTCTGTGCTAAAGTAAGCCAGATGAAGCTATGCCACTCGGCGAAGCACGATGAAAGCTCCATCAATGAATGTTCTCAATCGGTCTTAGAAAAGTAAGGGAGACCAGTCTGCGGATAATCATCTGATTTTTATGATTTTCCGGATTCTCTAACGTACAACCTTCTCAGTCACACCCAAATCCATTCTGTTTGCGTAGTGTTTATGTGGGTGCAAACCAGTTGTCTGCTGTAAAAAAAGAAGAGGAATAAAGCTCTGTGTTGTAAATGACAAAGCCCCGTCAGCGCCTTGCTTTGCCACTGTTCCCGGAGCTGGAATGAATGATCCTCATGCCCTGGAGCCTGCCTAGGTCCTCGTCAGCTCTGCAAAACTCCACAATGACAGAACATGGGAAACGGGAGCATCTGTGTCGACCCTTTCAGTGGTCATTCTAAGCTAAGTCACAGACTCGGGGTCCTCCTTTGTCCTCACAGGTCCTTCCTGGAGTTTGGATTATTGTCTGGTGTCCCTGAGACCCCGCTGTTTTTTAATCTCACAGTTTCAAGACTTTCATGTCTTTTTCGCCTTCTTTATAAGACATTGCAAGTCTGTCAGTCCAGCAGTGTTCATTATCTTCCGCACTCCAAACTCCGCTGCTCATCGTGGGTTCGTATCAGAATGGTGTAAGAGGTGCAACTGAACTGTTTTCCAGAGAGACTGTGCTGTCTTGTGTGCCTATCCGTGTGTGTGTGAAAGACCCGGTTGTTTGCATTCGGCACGATCAATATTTTTCCTTTAGCCATTTGAATAGGCACAATCTGCCTTTCCCTGTTGAGTAATGCCATCCAACACCTTAGACTATTCATGTCTATAGCTCTGTAGATTCTTTTGAGAAAAGTGTGTTCACGTCATTTGTCCATTTATAAAATGATCTTATCTATTTATTTATCTTTGTCCTCATGCACGTGTATCCATACCTGCATGTTCATGTGTGAGGGTGTGTGTGTGTGTGTGTGTGAGGGTGTGTGTGTGAGGGTGTGTGTGTGTGTGTGTGTGTGTGTATGAAAGATAACGACTCTGAGACTGCCCAGCCTAGGCTTTTCTCCCTGAGCCCTCGCGCAGGACCAGAGACTGCCTTACTCTAGGAAAGAGCGCACAGGTACAGTTTCTCATCCTTCCACAGAAGCGTATTTTTATTATTCTTCCATTTAAAAACGTGCGCCTCTGTTTTCAACGTAAGGCTGTGAACCCTTGCTGGGCTGTCAGATATGCAGTGTTTCATCTTGATATTTCACTGCCTGGTGAGATTCCCTCCCAATTCTGCCACTTTCACCTTAAAGTCCAAACAAACAGCTCTCAACAGATCTGGGAGGCCGCCAATAAAGGGTGCATTCTCTTGTCTATTTAAAGTGCCCTTGTTATTCAAAAAGATTACATTCTATTAATCACAGATGCTTGGAATCTTCCTTCTGTAATGTACTGTAATTAACAATGCAAATGTGAAATAAAAATCTCATTATTTATCAGATAGATGTGAGCAGGTGATTATGTACTTAGAGGCCTAAAATGCATAATGAAAATGCACATAGCTAATTGTTCCTTAGGGTTTCCCCTCCAGGGCTCCAGAACAGTTAAATACAAAGCTTGCCTGCCTCTCTCCTGGTCTCTAATCCGGCACTGGACATCATATCATTTCCTCCCATCCCCATTGAAACTCATCCAAAGCAGGGTAAATTTTCCAGCATCAGGGCCAACTGAGGGAAAAAGTGGTGGAGACCCTATACAAGGGATACATTTCTGTTTGGCCCAAGATGCTTGTATAACTCAGGAAAATGACACAGACCGGTTTTATTGACCATTTTGAAAACTTCTGTTTGAAAGGAAAGCACCCCTGGATAGAGTACTTGTATATCACATTTCAGCTGTAAGTAAGCTTTTATGGCTGAGCTGTAAAAATCCTCATTTGCTATCCAAACACTGCCAAATTTTTAACCATAACTCTGCCGAAGAGAGACTATAATAACTCTACGAAGATCATTGTCGCGTAAGAAATTTACTGCAAGAGAGGCTGTTGCCCCTCAAGCTGTCCACGTTGTTTCCCTGGAATGAGACTACTTCACTCACAGAAAGTTGAAAGTTTGGTCATCCAAGGCAGGTGGCCTCCTCCTCTCTGTGGTGGCTGGTTTTCTGTCAACTTGACACAAGTTAGAGTCCTTTGGGAAGAGGGAACCTCAGCTGGGAAAAGGCCCTAAGAGGTTAGCCTGTGGGCAATTGTCTGAATTGATGATTGATGTGGGAGGGCCCAGCTCAGTTTGGGTTGTACCACTTTTGGGCTGATGGTCCTAGATGCTTTAAGGAAAACACGCTGAGCAAGCCATGGGGGCAAGCCAGAGTTCCTCCATGGTCTCTGCATTAGCTCCTATCTCTAGGCTCCTGCCCTGTTTGAGGATCTGTCCTGACGTCCCTCCGCGATAGACTGCGATGTGCCAATGTAGGATGAAATAAAGCCTCTCCTCCTCAAGTTACTCTTGGTCACGGTGTTCTATCACAGCAATAGAAACTTGAATAAAACACTCCGATGTGGCAATGGCACACGCTGGAAGTATATTCATCAGGGTCCAGCTCCCCATCAAAATCCATTTTGCAATCAGGAATAAAGATGCATTTGTCCCAGGTGACTGTGTTAACACCCCCTACAGCTGAGGCGTTCTCTTCTCTGTCCAGTAGCACCCTCAGTCTGAATCCTCAGGTAAGAAGCCCCTCCCCTCTTGGGTTTTTATGTTTGCAAATGTCTCAAATAAAGTAAGGAAGTCTCCCAAAACCATCCTGAAAGCAGAGTTGGCTGTATCTTGGGAACTGGTGACTTTGGTGAAGTGAAGGCCTTTCTAACCAGCACTCTTGAAGGGTCAGCATCTCAGGAGTGTGTCACCTCCTGCCTCAAAGCCTCTTAGTGTCTGGACCAAATGAAGGGGGCTTGCTAAGGAAGAGATAGAGCTGAGATAAACTTCTCCGAGAGCAGACAGCTCTATAACAAAGATCAGAAAAGGTCGTTGAGGGTAGCTGTATCTCTATTTTTGTGCAGCAAACCTGGAATCGCTGATACGACAAACACACCAAAGTCAGGTAAACACGGAGCGGGATATTCATGGATGTGTCGTCATTGTAACCATGTATGAGAGGCTAGTTGAGGAAACGCCTGTCTTACTTAACACAAAGAATCTCAGACTAGATTGTGGTCTGGTCACGCTGACAGTCATTTTGTGACTAAGACATAAAAATAAACTCAGGTTTCTAGGTTATTAGGATAACTTTGAAAGTTCTCAGAAGTTAAGTTTTTTTACCTTCTTCATTGATTGATAACAATTTCAAGCTAATAAAGAAACAAGCCAGGCCGGGCCTCTGCTAAGATCAGTTGGGAATAAGCAAGCTGAGGTGACACTTGGAAGGTCCTTCTCATGCTCCCTGGCTTGTTTCACCTTGCATCAGAAAGCAACAGCTCCGGTGCCCTCTGTCCTGATACAAAGGGTTGTGTACCAGAACCAGGATGTTCTCAGGCATCCTTCAGGCTCTGTCTTGCCTGCCCTAGCCCACCCCTCTTCTCCTTGTTTGGCTGGCACATTCATGGGTGGTCTCTGGTGTCCACACAATTCTACATTCTCAGAATTTCCTGGCTTCTCCCTCATTCCTTGCTTGTTCTCTTTGGTTTTGTGAAGAGAGGATATGCCAGGGGTCCAGGCCAGGAAGCCTGAGGGCCACAAGGAGACACTGGATGATTCATCTATTTGGGGGCTGGAGAGAAGGTTCGATGCTTAAGAACAGTGGCTGCTCTTCCAGAGGACTCGGGCTCAATTCCCAGCACCCATATGGGAGCTTCACAATTGTCTGTAACTGCAATTCCAAGGGATATAACATCCTTACAGCACCATGAATGCAGACAAAACACTACTGCACACAAAATTTGTCTATTTCTAACTAGGTGAAAAAACTACCTCAAAACCCTCTTTTTGTTGTTTCTGGTCCTGGTCATTCAGCCTCCAGCCCTTGACTTAGTGGGAGCCTTTGCTCTTGCTTGTGTATCTCAGCCACAGATTACAACTTGGCCCCTTCCCTTGTACCATATGCAGCAGCAGGTAAGATCTTTACACTCTGATTCCTCAGTGTTATCCTTAGTGGCACTAACATTACCTAAGGGGACAGACAGTCTATGCCAGGACATCCGGAGTGACTTTTCCCCTTGGCTGTGGGCATGCCATAATTGTTACTTTGCACAAAGTTAAGGAGCTCCCTTATTTCTTAGTTCCTATATTATAAGCATTAGTGAAATTAAATATTATTCCACAGAAAAGTAGCTACTTTCTTTTATCTACCCTTAGAGAAATAGAAGATAATTTCCCTAAGTATTTATTTAGTTTCTCTCCGTTACTTTCTCAGATTGAGACACTGGAGAAGAGTAACTCAACAGGAATATTCTAGCAACTAGTTCTTTCCTGAGGACATGTCTACATGACAAGCTGCCATTCTTAGCTTCTTGATGCCCTGGATAACACCACCAGCTTGGGTGGAGCCTGTGAGCCAATGGATGACTCTAACACAGGTGTATTGTCTGCAGGCCCAGCTGTCCACAAAGCCCAGCATCACACAGAGATGATGCTATGGTCTCAGTCTGGCTTGTACAAAGTGTCTTTTCAATTGGTACTAATTGGAGGAGGACCAAAACCCCTTCCTAAAGGTAATGCACACACATACATATATATACACACAGACAAAGACACATATATGCACACACATAGATATACATATGTACACATACAGAGAAACAAAGACATTCATATGTGCTGTGGGACAATTTTTTTCTACCCTGTAAAAAATTGTCAATTGTATTGGTTTAATAAAACACTGATTGGCCAGTAGCCAGGCAGGAAGTATAGGCAGGGCAACCAGAATAAGAGAATCCTGAGAAGAAGAAAGGCTCAGTCTGCAGTTGTCACCCAGACACAGAGGAAGCAAGATGAGAATGCCTCACTCTCCCTGATAAAATCTACCAGGCCACGTTGCTAATACAGACAAGAATTATTGATTAATGTAAGGTGAAAGAGTTAATTAATAAGAAGCCTGAGCTAATAGGCCAACCAGGTTATAATTAATGTAGGACTCTGTGTGTTTCTTTGGAACTGAGTGACTGAGGGACTGGGTGGGACAGAAACCTCTGTCAACAAATGGTACCCAACATAGGGCACAAATTTATTAAAAAGCCATTTGTCTGAGGCTTTCTAGCCACCAGCCCATGCCAGAGCTGGGATTGGAATTCCAGCTCTAGGAATTGAAACCCAAACCTAGCCACCTGGGTTTGGGAGAAAAATTAGTACTCCCAGCTCCCATCCTCCCTGATTTAGCTTCCATGTAATGATAGAGGCTGTTTGGCTGCCCACCTTACTAGACCTGGAAGGAGGTGGGAGGTCCTTGGACTTCAGACTGGGCAGGGAACCCTGATAGCTCTCCAGGCTGATGAGGGAGGGGGAGTTGACTGGGGGAGGGGGAGGGAAATGGGAGGCAGTGGCGGGGAGGAGGCAGAAATCTTTAAGAAATAAATAAATTTTAAAAAAGCAAAAAAAAAGCAGAAAGAAAATACACAGAAAATCTGGATACTGTATGTTATTGTGTTGTCTTTGAATCATTTGCTGAAGAAGGAACATCTTTTAAAATACATTTGGTTATAAATGCTCTCAGATTAATCCTACCTATATATTTTGAAAATGACTTGACTTCAAAATTTAAGCCAAAAGATATGTTACTTTATAGAAGAGGTTTTGCTTTTGTTTCCATAGAAAATGAGGGCTGTGGATTCATTTTGGGTTAAAAAAAATCAGGTTTGACCAAGGCAGACCCACCCAAAAAAATTTCTGATAGGAACAGATTGCCCAGATGATCCAACATTTCAGAGGACCTCTGTTGACGTTTTTCCTGAGTTCTACGTCCAGAACACCCTCAAAACTGTTGACTGAGATGATCTAGTCTCACAAAATATTCTAGTCCATACTTTACCATAAATTTTCTTTAGGTCCCCATAAGATTATCAGGGCCCCAATCAGCAGAAAGTAGCCTGGAAAATTTACATGCACATTCCCAAAAGATGGATTATGGATGTTTGTCTTTATGTAGAGTATTGGTTACAAATTGTTATGGATAAAATAACTAAACTAAAGAGATTAGATTCAGAGTTCCTGCTTTGAAAAGAAAAAAAGGGGGGAAGTACTGTAGAACAAAGGTTTTGTACCCTGTGAAGATTTGTCACTTGTATTGGTTTAACAAAATGCTGATTGGCCAGTAGCCAGGCAGGAAGTATAGGTGGGGCAACCAGAATAGGAGAATTCTGGGAAGAGGAAAGGCTCAGTCTGCAGTTGTTATCCAGATGCAGAAGAAGTGAGATGAGAATGCCTCACTGATAAAAAGTTCCAAACCACGTGGCTAATACAGACAAGAATTACGGGTTAATGTAAGATGAAAGAGTTAATTAATAAGAAGCCTGAGCCAATAGGCCAACTAGTTCATAATTAATGTAGGCCTCTGTGTGTTTCTTTGGGACTGAATGGCTGTGGGACTGGGTGTGACAGAAACCTCTGTCAGCAGACATACATACACAGACACACACAGGGACATATAGGCATGCACAGAGACACTTGCAGAGACCATACACATACCCCCCCACACACACACAGAGAGAGAGAGAGAGAGAGAGAGAGAGAGAGAAACAGAGACAGAGAGGCAGAGAGAGAGACAGAGAGAGAGAAACACATACAACTATGTAAATTGTGAACTGAAGGAAACTCTACTATGTGTCAATTTTACAGGTGGGTATCATTTAAAAATATATTGTTATGATACAGTATTTGAGGTCTTGATTCCTATGCAAAAAACACATAAAATTTGATGATAATTTATAGATCTTGGCATTTTGTAGACTGTCTAAGAATAATAAGTATAATATATAAGGTGCTGATAGGTTTGATAACATTGTTGTAGGCTTCTTAAAAATGTGGGTTTCAAAGAAGGCTTCTGCTTGCCAGTTGCCCACTTCCACGTCCATCGCCTCCCAGTGCAGCTTCCACCTTGCACAGCAAAACAAGGATTCTCGGGTTAAAGTCTTCCTCAGAGTACTGAAGTCTACAGTTTGTGGTTACAGTTTTTTTTTTTCAAGACTGATGATATCACATCCTTGGACACTTTCAACTTAAATCCTAAGGCTTCCTGAAACTCCACATTATCTAACATGATTAATTATCACCCTATTGCCCATAAGATTTAGTGGAAAACTTTAACAAATAAAATGCTATTGATTGGAAAATCAATTGAGTGGATTCCAGATTTTAAAGGAAACTATAAAGTAGAAAAGTTAGCTATTATAGAGATCAATGTGTGTTCAAACTCCAACAAAACACAATCAGAATTGCAAAGTGGAGGGGGGTTTCAAAGGCGAAAATAAAGGTTGAACTTCAAAGGTGTGTGACCCAGAGTAATGGTAACAGAATAACGTGGGCGGGAAATGTCACTATGGTCCTATCATGTGACAACCCATAGGAAAGCTGCTTTTCCTTTTCCAGCACAGACATCACTCACTCAGCTTTTCAGCCTGTCTGCTTAACCTCAAATTCTATTCTCAGAATACCGTAGAATCTTAACTTTCCTAACATGTGACTTGGGACTCAGAAATCTAAAGTCCAAAGCTGTGGTCCAAAGGTCAAATGTTTCCCTCCTTCCCTCAAAATCTGTTTACTACAAATTAAACCCCAACATGGTGTGGAGAGAGGAGATATAGAGAAGAGTGGGTCAGTGACTTCATGAAAGGGGCTAAAAGAAGGAGCTTCTAAGTGCCTTGCTCTTCCCATGGTGCGAGGACACTTTTCAAGGTACTGCCATTGGGGCAGAGCTTGAATCCTCACTAGACAGTGAGCCCAATGGTTGTCTGACCACCTATTTCCCACCTCTAGAAGT
>NW_004949107.1:5385028-5386384 GCF_000317375.1 Microtus ochrogaster | reverse complement strand
AAAGCAGCTTCTTTACTAACCAGTGGAAATAAACCATATTCATAGCATACAGAGGGGAATCCCACATCAAGGGAAGGGCAGGTCCAAGTGTAGAGATCAAAAAAGGAAGCTGAGTATCTTGTAGGATCTCTTTCCACCTCTGACACAGGGTCTCTCATTGGAATTAGGCTAGCAGCCAGCAAGGCCTAGTGACCTTCCTGTCTCCGCCCCCACAGCAAGCATGAGGTCATACTCAGTTTTGACAGGAATGTTGGGCATTTGAACTTTGGTTCCCATGCTTGTGCTATAAGCTCTTGCACTGAGCAGTCTCCTTGACCCCCTACCTCATTTCTTGTTGTGTTTAAGCCAAGTCTTAGTCAGGAAGCGGGCAATGCAGAAAGTCTTAATAAGACAGTCATGTCATCCCTGGAACAGAGACTTGTTGCCCCCAAAATGTTTTGGAAAGTCAAGCATTTCAAGATGGTGGCAGCAGAGACTTTGGCAGCAGGAACCTGCTGTGACTGCACAGTTCTCCAGTCCAGCCAGTAACACCTTAGTGAATGAAGCACAAAATAAAACTTCTATTATGTTAAGGACCCGTAGCCACACTCACACATGCACGCGCGCGCACACACACACACACACACACACACACACACTCATGAGCACACACCACACTGGCTTATTTCAAAACATGTAGCTGTACAGGAAGCATAACTCTATTTAGCCAATAGTTCTGTCTTCACCTCTAGTTGTGAAGCAACATATTTAAGCTATTCGCGAGTGTTAATTGAAAGATCAGGGAAGTAACAATATAAGGGTCATTTCGGCTTTGTTTGCTTTGAAACTCCCTTACTCTAGGGCAATAAATGAAGTGTTTATGTCTCAATTGCAATTCGAAGTCCCCGGTGGGTGCCGATGTGTGAGGTGTAACTTCATTAACATGCATGTACAAACTGGTGATGACTGTGACCACTCACCTACACCTGCCTGCAACCATTTCCACAGATGCACGTTTTAAAGTGCATTGCCAGCTACTGATGGATGTTGGTGACGAATGCATTGGAATTCTGCGTAAACACATAGAAAAAAATCCATTTTTCTCTATGTTTAAAAGTTGTCATAATAAAATTCAATTTAAGGGAAAAATGAAAGCTGATAGAGAAGTGCATGTACCCTGCCATATCCCTCAGACATCTACATATAGTCAAGAGAAGCAGGGAGCCCCCTAAACCATGATATAACTCTTTCCTTTGTGAGCAAGCTGATGTGCAAATGGCCGGTCCTCACTTCACAGAGATCAGCTTTGGCAAGACAAGAACAACCCTGAGTCCTGTTTGTCACTGGTAAATACTGCCTGAAGCTATCCTGGAGCTT
>NW_004949107.1:5379293-5384878 GCF_000317375.1 Microtus ochrogaster | reverse complement strand
GGAGGGGAGGGGAGGGAGGGAAGGAGGGAAAAGAGCACAGAGCGAGCATGCTGTGCACTCTATCCTCATACTGGCCCCAAAGTGTCATGTTAGGACACACTTCCCATGCTCATAGACAGCAGACATGGGTTGGAACTACACAATGAGAACCTTGGAAATGAACCTCAAGATTGTCTGTGATTTAAACTTGGAATTTTCTTTCCATGTTTTTGTATCACTTATAATTATTGCTTTGTGAAACACAAATATTCGGATTGTACTATAGTTTTATACTGTGTTTTATGCATTGTACTCTTTAATACACAGGGGTTCCCAAAAGAAAAACAGAATATACAAAAACAAGCAAAGGAACAACAAGGCAGGTTACCCTGTTCTTCCTGCCTCTTTGTCAGCATGCTGTCTAGCTGTGGGTCTGTCTTAGTTATTGCTTACTGCAAGAAGTTGAGCCAAGGCATGACATAGGATATTACCAAGGGTATTGGTTACTCTCTATAACCTGATGGTAAGACCTGATAGCTAAAGATACAGCTTACTTATGTCATCAAGCGTGAAGAAATCTAGTTGGGGCCCAGCTAGACGCTTCACCCTGATGACTAGCATTCATAATGCTCAAAAGTACCTTGCTGTCACCCAGCTACCAACCCCATGACTGAGAACAGCGACCTGCTTGCAAGATGTACAGGTAGAACAGTCATGCAGATGTTATGTGAGTAACCTATCACTTTTACAATGTGGATTTAAAGCTCTCTTCATGAGATGGAACCCATACCTGACACTGCTAAAATGTCTAATAGGTCCCGGGCCTAAGGGAAAACTCAGTGTTATTAGTCTGCCAAAGGAGCATAGCAATAAAATGACCTCTAATGACACACTGTTATCCCATAGCTCAACAAGTGTCATGCAGAGAGAGCCCCTTTCCCATGAACATTTTCTTGGTGTTGCTTCTGTTGCTTCTTCCGCCTGTTTGTCACTTCGCTGCTTTGCTTAGCTCTTTGGGTCTCTTTGAAAACAAGCCGCTGGAAGGAATGTGCAGTGGCCCGTGGGAACTGCAGTGTGGAGGGAGGACGAGGAGCAGGAGGAATGCAAATAAAATTGACGTTGCAAAACCTGAGTCATGGAAGAAAAAATTATTTTGTTTGTGAAATTCCAGACAATTGCATCTGAAACTTTGCTAGCCTTAGTATTTCCCAAATGTGATGGAAAAACAACTGGTGGAAGATGGGCCCACGAGTACATTGCATACGTGCTCCATGAAAGGTTTGCCTGCTCGTCACCTGCCCCATAACCAACTCTGGAAGCTACCCTGAAGTCATAGCTAGTGTCTTTCCTAGGCTGCCCGCGCATCTTCCTTGCCCACAGAGCACTTCCTCTGTCTGAAGAGCCTGCTATCTTCATAGACACATCAGAGTGAAATATTCCCAGAAGAAAATGAATCTGGAGCCTGCAGAGAGGACTCGTGAGTCAAGAGTGAGTGCTACTCTTACAGAGGACCTGAGCTCAGTTCTCAACACCCAGGTAGCAAGTCTCAAAACTGTTTGTAACTCTAGAGGATGAGAACCTTCTTCTGCCTCTGTGCATGTCTGTACTAATATGCACAAACATACACACACTTACTTTTAAAATAGAACTTCTAACTAATTCAGGTAAGCAAAGCAAAGACTGAGGAAGAATTTTAAAAAATCCACATACTATCAAGAAATCAAGTTTTCTTTTTGCTTTAAATTGCTTACACAAGAGTTATTTCAGATGTCTCTGTTGACGTATAGGGAGTCTTCTTTCAGAGAAAAGGGTCAGGAATGCAGGAGTGTCCAATCAGACCCAACACTCTATAGTGGACTGGCAAGAGGGCTCAGTGGATAGAAACACTTGTCATGAAAACTAGATTAACTGAGTCAATCCCTGGAACCCACATGAAGGAAGAAAGAGAACTGACTCTACAAAATTGCCCTTTGACCTCCACATATGATGTACACTCTATGCAAATGGAAAACACACACACACATGCACACACACACACAAAATTATAAGAAAATAAGACTGAACCTCTAATTGTACTGTTTTTGCAAAGTGATACAAATGGGTCACCATGGACCCTTGGGGACCCAGCCCTGTGGTCCCATCTGGGCATATTATCAGATAGAGAAGTGGGTGTTTACAGTGTGACGAGGATTGAGATGATGAGAGAGTCATGCACCAAAATGGTAGCCTTTGTTGTATGCTACATCGGGAACAGGAACATGTCAGTCTTTCCACAATGGCAGAATTTATTGAATAACAAATCTCCAAGGCACATCAGTTTCACTGGCAGCAATTTATCAAGCAATCCGATGTCCTTGAGAGCGGCCGAGACACCACAGCCTTTCCTATTACAATCTTAACTATTAGTGTTAACTGTCCCATCTTACATTACATACCACCCAGGAAATATATCTATTCAGTAGCGTACAGAATGGCTACAAAAGGTTGAAGTAGCCAAAGTAGAGTTCGTGGAGTTGCAAAGAAACATAATGGAGAGGAGGAAGCAGGAATCTGGGAGACTAGACTGTGAGAGGAAGGTCTTGAGTGAGTGAGGTTTTAAGTGAATGTGTCTTCTGCTTAACGTAAGCTAGACATGTCAAGGACCAAGGTCTAGGACACATGGGAAGTTGCGGAAGCCTTCTTCCCTAATCTGAGCCATAGTGCCTGCAATTGATTGACCAGTGTGTATAACAACTTGTGACTGCAGCCTCCTCCTCCTGCATCTTCACAGCCTGACACTGCTCACCTGCAGACATGCGTATCTAGATTAGCTAACTCTTCTACTGTGCTGTGCATAACAAGCAGGCTGAGGTTTTGGGTTGGTCTGGTAGTTGGTGCTGCTCCACCAGAGTGCATCCAGCCCACCTGATCCCAGCTTTCCCGGTCTGTGTGTCTGTCGTTTCTTTAGTGTTGCTGGCCTTACTTCATTCCTTCGTCACTCCTAATCTGAGCAGGACAAAGTAGAAATACAGAGAATCTCTGCTGGGGGAAAGGTCAGGGCACTCAGTCAGGAATCTGCTGGACATGGCCAACTCAAACGGGACTCATGTCTCGGAGTTGAGCTGCAAAAGTGAGGTGGAGAAGAGGAAGATTATGCGGGCTAAGGGCAGGACCAGGACCAGACAGATGACTTGGTGGACTCATGAATGGGTAGCCGTGTGGGGAGGCTGCATTAAGGCTGGGGACTGAGCCCCTTAACAGGCAGGAGTTCTTGACATACGTATCAGGTGGCCAGATGATGAGTCAGCTGGGTTCCTCCTCTTGATGGGGTCCAAATGAGGATGCTTCCCCCTTTTCTCTGTTTGGTATGTTTTAAATTCCTAGGCCTGGTTTTCATATTTCAATGTAGCCATGTGCTCTTGCAGTCCCGATGTACTTTGTTAAGTTTATAGGGTGCCACTCTTTATACTTTTAGGAGCAAGTTGCCATGCTGCACTCTGTGGGCACAGTGCCAAACAAATTACGATGTTAATATGTTCACCAAGAGGCAGAATCATCCCGCTTCTGCATTCATGGTAGAACGAAGTCAAGGGACCAGGGTGAGGGTCCAGCTCATGAGGTTTTTAGCCTGCAAACAGGAGGACCTGAGTTTGAGCCTCGGCATCTGTATGGAAAGTAGAGTGTGATAGTGTGCACCTGTATCCCAGCGCTAGGAAGTGGAGACAGGGGCATATCTGGGTTTACTGGCCATCCAGTCAGGATAAATCAGGTGAGCAGGTTCAGTGAGAGAGGTCTTGCCCAAAAGTCAAGATAAAAGCTGTAGAGTGACTGAGGAAGATACCCAAAGTTGACATCTGTCTTCCACATACATGCATACACCCCTGCACACACACATGAACACGTAAGGTCATGCACACAAAATGGAGTCAGATGCTACTTATAGAATGGAGTCTCTCAGGTTGAGGCACAGCCTAGAATATCACCATTTCATACAATATGAGGAAACTTAGGACAGGGCACAGCCTGATCACAGCATCTTCTTTATCCATAGATGGAAGCTGAGAAGCTAACAGTCACCTAAAGGCATGCCCAGATTATGACTCCAGTGTCATAGTAAGGCTGCTTGTTTGTTTCCTTGTGCCTGGCAGCTCAGCCCCAAAATATCACACAGAAAACGTATTATTTAAATCACTGCTTGGCCCATTAGCTCTAGCATCTTATTGGCTAACTTGTACATCTTAATTTAACCCATCTCCATTAATCTTCATCACCACGAGGCTGAGGCCATTGCCTACCAGGAAAGTTTTAGCATGGCTATCTCAGGCAGAAGCTCCATGGCTTCCACTCCATGGCTTCTCTCCAGCTCTGCCCTCCTCCCAGCATTCAGTTTAGTTTTCCCCCACCTACCTATGTTCTACCCTATCATGGGCTCAAGGCAGTTTTTCTATTAACCAATGAGATTCACGTCATCCAGAGGGGCATCCCACATCACTCCAGCATCCAGAGTATGGTCCACTGCTTCCAACACTAGCTCTAAAAATAAGCTTCAAATTTCAAACTTTAAAAGGTCTAGCTTTAGCGCTGGGTGGACTTCTTAGATTTTACACATTCTAATAAAATGACTAACTTCTGTAAAGATAAATGCAAGGGTCTATACAATTCATATATTATCCTTATTAAGAAATACATTATAAAATGAACAATCCCAATGTGTTCAAAAGAAAGCAGGTCTTGAGCTTCCTGAAATCATGACCCAAGCTACTGCTGAGGATGAGTTTGCATAACCGACCCTGAGTTTAAAACCATGTAAACGCCCTTCTCCCATGTGGAACGCTGGTCCTCAATAGTGATGGTCAGCTGAGTGAGCTGGTGTGGAAATGTTCCTTATTGTCACGGCTTTATTGCCTGCTCAGTACATCTGTTCTGGTTCCTGCAGAAATGGTCAGACACTTCAGTAAACCAGGAGGTCTTGGAATTTTCATGCGGTTCCCGCTGCACTGAATCTGGGTGGAAAGCTTGTACTTTTAAAATTTACAGTCTTGCAGACTCAGCAACATCTGGATAGCTTTGCCCTGTAGCTTTCCCTATTTCTGCAGATTTAGACTCAAGCTATGATGTGTGTGAAATGCCGAAACCCTCATGTGTGGCAGGTGTGAGTTCAGACTGGCAAAACCTAATTGTACATTCAGTTCATGTTGACAAAGACTTTACAAAACACATTGAACCCTGCTTCGGATCTTTACCAAACAATGGAGGGTGAAAGATCCCTGAGGGTGGGTGGGCATTTTTAGGGATAAAAATATAGAATTTATTACCCAAACTATCTCTTATCACATACATGGCCTGCTAGTACACACAAAGTTTTCTGTGTGTGTGTGTGCACGCACATGTGCATGTTTACACAAGACCAATATCTAACACATGGGGAGAAATATATATATTTCTCAATTATAAGAGTCCTTTAATATAGAATTTTGGCTTATTTCTATGCTATATTCCAGAACTTTACTTCCAATGAGAAAAGGGAAGAGAGAATGAGGACTATGGGAGCAAAGGGTGAAGAGTGTGCAGGCATGTGTGCTGGGATGTGTGGATGTGTGTGGATGTGTTGATGTGTGTGGATGTGT
>NW_004949107.1:5355453-5378953 GCF_000317375.1 Microtus ochrogaster | reverse complement strand
GGATGTGTGGATGTGTGTGGATGTGTGGATGTGTGGATGTGTGTGGATGTGTGGATGTGTGGATGTGTGGATGTGTGTGGATGTGTGGATGTGTGGATGTCTATGGGATGTGTTCTAGGATGTGTGCTCCACCAATAGGCTCATACTCAAGTACTTACCTGAACAGCTTTAGAGTTCCCAGAAGTCTTTGCAGTTCTTAGAGAAAACTGCTGCTGCCCTTTTTCAGGGGTTTATTGAAAACTCCTCGAGCTGCCCAGGGCTGGCGCTTTGCTTGGGTAGGGTGCTTTCCTTCCTAGAACAGGTTAGATCAATTCGAATTTTCGACCTGACCTACCCTTCACCCGTAATGACTTCCTGGTTCCTCGGTCACAGGGTGATTTGTGAGCAAGAACAAAGAATGATGTGTCTATTCCAGCAGCAAGGAAAACCAGCAAAGTTATTAGTGGGAGACAGTGTGGAAGGAAAGAAAGGCATGGGGGTCTGAGAAGATAACCCCAGCAGCAGAGCAAAGCCTGCCCCAGCAGCTGTAATTACAGAATCACTGGGCGCATAAAACAGGGAAACCCATTTTATTAAAAAAAAAAATCAATGTTTTAAACAATTTGAAGAGTGCTCATAATTTTAAATCACTTGCAAGGTCCTCATTCAGAACTTCTCTCTCCTTTAGAGATGAGGGCTTCCATAGTGTTCAGACAAGAGCTACCCTGGGGAAAACTCCGTTCTTTCCCAAATGGAAGCCATCTTGACCTGGGAACTCCACCACCCATGTTTAGATAGTACTCTGGCCCCGGCCTTGTCTCTTGTGCCCATTCTTAAACAGGTTCTGCGTTTTAACCTGTAAGCATGGCTTTCTCAATTTCAAGTTTATAAAAATCTGAAGTCCACAGTTGCCAAATAACCCACAGTAACCACTCCCTCTCTGTCCTCCGCCTTCTCTTCTGTTAAAAAACATAACTTTCGTGAGCTTGACAAGAGCGCGGGTCTTTCTTCAGCAAGTGCTTCCGTAAATGTTTTGTTGGTGGTGATGTTGTTTGTTTGTTTGTTTTTGGTTTGGAGCTTGGGAAACAATGATGTAAAATTAATGAATATGGATTTGATTATTTCTAACCTACAATTCCATAAGGAATATAATTTGATATCAAATTCCAGTCTCATTTACAAAGGCCTTCCATAATTAAAATGCCTCAATCTTCCTCAAATTAGAAAAGCAAATTGTTCATATCATAAGTCGGCCTCTTCCTGTTTAATGAAGTCACTCCGTTGATTTATGACACACATTATTTTATATCAAAGTACAATGAAATAAGCATTACCAAAGGTAATCTCCATAATGTCTGGAAAGGGATTGGAAATCTCAGCGCAACAATGAACGCTGTATTTAAAATGCAAAACCCAAAGACATTATTATGGTTTTGATTTCTTACGGCACAGCTTCGCCCGATCAGTTATATTACCAGGGCCGCACAAAGGGTGTTTGCGTATGAATGCAGCTAAGATAACAGACGGGGAAAAATGAAATATCAAGTCAATTTTCAGGCAGAAATTGTTATCAAAGGGATGATAAAGTCAAACTGTATAATCACAAGAAAAAACAGTTGATGAAGAAGTCTCAAACAGAGCAAGCTGATGTGGGTGGGAAGCCCTTTCTCTGTGGAAGTGTGTAGCAGTGGGAGGGGCTGCATGAACGGATCCACCTGAAACACCACTGATTACTCTTTAGACACTGCCTCACAACACCCCTTTGCAAATTGAATCCTGCACAGCCTATGTGTGCCTGCCATGAATGCGGGCGAGGTCCCAACTAGCTCAGATCCTAACCGGAATGGAGAGGATGTGTGTGAGCCTTAAAACAACTCTCTGCTTCAAAGTCAGAGGGAACTGCCAGGCAGCAAAGCATGCACGCATGCACGCATGCACACACACACACACACACACACACACACACACACACACACACCCTGAAATTCTTTCAGTATGCCAAAGTGCACGTATGCACAAGTGAAAGTCATAATATTGGGCAACATCTGCTCCCCTGAACTTTATCCTTCTGGAACAAGATGTAAATAACAAGCAAGCACACCTTGCATAGATGGACTACACGTTATATCATCTCTACACACACACACACACACACACACACACACACACACACACACGCAATGCTGTTTGCCAAGTGAATGTGGCTCTTTCTAATTCCTTTTTAAGTGCCTTAGCTCGAGGCCTCAGAAACTAGGCAGAGAGCAGCAGGGAAGGACTTTACTATTTAATCCTCGTGCTGTAATTTTTTAATTAGCCATTACGAAGATGAAGGCAGGTTCAGACAGAGATGAAAAGAAAGACGTGGAGAAAGCATGGCTTTCTACAAGGAGTCCGCAGAAATCACAGGAAAGGCTCCGTCTCCAGGGAGGAACCAAATGACAAGGAACTCAGAGGCCACTTCCTCGGGTCCCTTGGGCAAATCTAAACCTAGGTGTTTGAAAGCTGAGGGTTTAACTGGATTTCCTAAGAGATGTCATGTCTTGGCGTCAGCCTCTTATACCTTGGGGGTGGGCAGATGACAGCACAAAGCAAACTGCTGTGTGCACCGAGGTGGCTGATCGTGGGTGTCTGTGCCTCGGACTCTGGATCACAAAAGACGGGATTCAAGGGCAGGATGAGATTGCGGCCTGCTCGGCCAAGCCTTAGCCTGTTCTTATTCTCTCATGCTGATACTTGGTGGGATTGTAGGGGAAAGGCACGAAAATACAGAAAGCAGTGAGGATCCCAGAAGTAGGCGGGAGGGCCTCTGTAAATAGTGGATAAGAACCAACCCAAAGGGTGAGCTGCTGCAAACCCTGCATGCAGATAGCTCCCGTTCCTTTGCAGCAGGGTGCTAGTAAGTTCCAGTTCCAAACATCAGCGGTTTTAAAAGGTGTATTCCCCAAGATGAAGCATAGAAACAGTACTGACTTAGATAATGAATCTTCAAGTGATTTTAGGTACAATTAAATCTGGCTGAAAATATTGAAATGATATTAACAGATGGGTCCTAGTACTTTAAAAAAACAGAAATTGAGAGTTCTCTGTGTTTTATTATTTATGTCTGCTGCTTTGGTATTCTCCATGTTAGTAATGGCGTTGTTCATTCATTCAGTAAGATGAGGACTTGAGCTTCATCTCTACCTAACTAAACACAAAATCTCATTTATGAAAGTCCAGCATTGTCTCACATTCCTCCTCTGCTCAGGATACACCTCACTGTCTGGGTCCAATCTCTCTCTGTCTCTGTCTCTCCCGGTGCCACCCCCCGCCAATCTCTCACCCCAACTCAACCCCACATATCCATTATAGAAGGAATTTTTTTCTAAGATCACATCTGGCTACGCAGCACTTATGATTTAGTTGGTTCAAGGGATACCCAGGGAATATACACTTTTTTTTAACATTCATGAAATTTCTAAATGAAATATAGAAAAATGTAATTCTCTTAAGCCAGTGCTCCAAATCCAATAACTATCAACATTTTCTAATACTCATCCAACTTTAAAAAAAAACAAACAGAAAGATCCACATTGCCTAGCTTTTTGCTAGAATATTTAAAGATAAATCTCAGAACCTGTCATTTGACCCATATTACAGGAAATTCATATTCATACTGTATTAGTCACATGATTACCTTCTGTTTGGTTTAGAGTAAGTGTATTGAAATTTTTCTGGGAGGCTGGAGTGTAGCTCCGTTCAAGGTCCTGAGTTCAAGGCTCGAATATGAGTTCAAGCTAAAATAATGCTAGGATTTATAAAGACCAATCAGTAGGGATCCTAGTGCCTTCTTAGAGTTGAAACTCTCCAGCAAGGTGCAGAAGGCACCTGGAGATCCTGGTCCCTTAGACCCACCCACCCAGCAGGTAACCACGAGATCTCCCCCCTCCCGGCCTTTGCTTTCCTCTTCCTCCTCTTGGTAAGAGCTTTCCTGCTCCGTTCAGAACATGCTTCTGTTCCCTGAACCAAACAGAATCAATATATGTCTTGCCTAAGTTGTACTGGCCTTTCCTAAGACAGTACCGTGAGCTCGGGACCAAAGTGCCCTGGGAAGTAGCCGAAGACCCTAGGTTTTGAATATAAACTGGGCAATTGTGGTTCAGTTACGACATGGGAATGACAATTAAGCACAAAAGCTGGACTGGAAATGTAATAAGTTTATGGTGACCATGTAACATATTATCTAGTTTGACATCTAAAAGAAAGGATCGCTATTAATAATTAGCAAAGACGTAAATGACTAATGTTGTAGCTTGCATGTGGAATGGCCCCCCACAGGCTCAAGTGTTTCAACACTTTGTCCCCAGTTGCTGGGACCGTTTTTTTTTTTCCAGAGTCGTGGAATCTTTTGTACGTGGGGACTAGCTATCAGACATAGGGCTGTAGAGACAAGCCTTGAGGATTATAAGCTGGCGGCCCCACTTCCCCATCTGGCTTCCAGCTTCCTGATGCGCTAAGATGTAGCAAACTATGTTATAAGCTTCTGCCACCACAGGAGCCCCAGCCACCCTGCCTTCCCCTCCCCTTCCCCCTGCCCGTGCCATGATGAATACACCTTTAAACTGGGAGTCGGGTTGAAACTTCTCCCTTAACTTTCTTCAGCTGCTATTTTGTCAGAGTGGTTAGTAAAGCAATTAAGACACCTGAAATCTTCAGTGGCCAGCTGCAAGATCATGTGACCATGATATGCATCTCTGCTCTGTGTTTCTAAAGGAGCAATGCAGTTTTTACGACAAGGCAACATCCCCTCTCTAGGATCGGCTGCCCTGGATAAGAATTAGCCTCTGCCCTGTTATCTATAACTGAAACAGTCCAGATGCTCATCTCTCCAGCACAGGCAGGAGAAACACATGCGGGCAAGTCAGCATTCTTATACATGAGAAGAAATATATTCTTCCTCCAAAATGAACAGGATTGACAGTGTCCCGGGGCACTGGGGATGGTAGGGTCCTCTGGAACAGTCAGAAACGATGGGGCTTACTTTCTTCTTTCAGAAGTGATCTACCCTTCCTTTCAGTTGGATGTTTAAGGACGACAAGATGGGGATATCTGCTGTCTATCATTTCATGCTCGCCCTTATCTCCAAGTCAGAGCTTTACTGGACGAAGAACACAGGCCAACTCTGCCACTGAGATCACGCTGCTCCACGATTAGTGTCCCATGTTGTCCAGCTCCTGTCCCCCCAGGCACACCTGATACAAACTCAGCCTCGTTTCTAGAAGAGAACAGGGCTGATATGGGTGGTTTGGATAAGAGAAAATTGGGTAGTGTTACTGAAAAACATATTCAAAGGCGCTTGAATTTGGTTTAAAGCCTGACACGTCACACGATATCCAACTACAAGCAAATGCCAGTTTAAAATTCTACATATTAGTTTAGTTTAAAAAGCAGCATAGTGAAGTATTGCCAATATCTGGGCTTGCTTATGTTTCTGTTTTTCCTTCTCTGAGGTCTGAATGAGACAACTGGTAATAATCTTGTTGTGGTTGCTTTGAGATGGAAAAAGTAGATGGATGTTCATTGCTGGATGTTTTAATAATTCTTATGTTTCTTTGAGACATTAATTTTAATGGTTGCATCTCAAATGAGCTCTTGTTTCCAAGTCCCAAGGGATGGTGCATTGTACAACATTCTACTGCATTGTACAACATCACATTAAAAACTAAAGAAAAAATTTTCCATGGTAGGGATGGGGACAGGAGATTGGATTATGGGTAACAGACAAATAGAAATGAGCACTCATCTACAGCATGATAGCTCACAACAACTAAACATGTATGGAATAAATACCCAAAAGAAAGGAACTGAAAAGCTCCAAATGCCAAGTAATTGTTAGGAAATCATAGACATTATATAGTTTTGAGGAATACTCACTGGGCATATATATCAAACTATCAGATTATGCCCTGTAAATGTGTACAATTAAAATAATAACTTAAAAATAAAATTTTTATTATGGAAAATATCAAGTATTTGCTAAATAAAATATTAGTCCTACATTTTTGTCTCTAAGAATAACTATGTTTTATACTTTCTATATCATTTTCTCAATACTTCTCCTTTGATGAATTACATCAAAGTACTCAGTCTACATATAAATAAGTAAACAATATATAGTAGAGAATATATATCGTGTGTGTAGGTGTTTGTGGTGTATGTACATCTTAGTGTGAATATGTATATGCACATGTGTCACTCTATGCTTTTTTCAGTTTTTCTTTTCTTACTGAGATTATAATATAGTTACTACACTTCCCCTTCCCCTTTCCTCCTGTCATATGACTCCTTCTTCTTCTCTTTCAAACTCATGTCCTCTTTTCTTAAAATTAACTGTTGTTACATTCATATATGTATGTACATATACATTTCTAAATATATCATGCCGTATCTGTGTAATGTTACTGTGTAATGTATCTGTGTAATGCATGTTTTCAGGACTGGCCATTTGGTATTGCATAACCAATTGGTGTGCTCTTCCCTGGAGACGTCTATCTCTTCCCCTTTCAGCATCCCTTAATTGCTTGTAGTTCTTTGTGTAGAGTTGAGGCATCATGGTCTTTATCTTGTTTTTTTTTTGCCTGTCTATTGGTGTTGCCTTGTTCAGCTCATGTGTGGGCAGTCACGTTATTGAGACATTATAAGTGTAGCTTCTGCCAATACTAGAAGACACAATCTCATAGCAAACTTCCTGATTCTCTGGCTCTTATCATCTTTCTGTGCCCCTCCTATGCAATGCTATCTGAGTCGTAGGTCTCCCAGAATTGTTTTGTAGGTGTATTCTTTAGAACTGGACTCCACAACCCCACATGCTGATTGGCTGTGGTTTTACGATCCAGTCCCTGCTGTTGCAAAGAGAAGTTTCCTTGATGAGGGACGAGGACATACATAAGAACAAATGTTTAGAATGTAGGTCAGAATTGTGCTGGGTTAGTAAAGTGGTGGCTGTAGGCTCTCCCGCAAGATCCATGACATCACTATCCCTGCATATGGTTAGCTAGGCTTCCTTTTGTTGAATGGGTCTTAAATCCGATTAGAGAGCTGTTGGTTACCACCAATGCATGCATGCATTATTACACCCTTGCAGTTGTCATGCATGCCATCCTGGTCATAGTTGTGACTCATCTTAGCCTTTATTGTTTCAAGAAGCCTCTCTAATTGAACACAAAGCTCATCAATTCAGCTAGTCTGGCTGACCAATGAGCTTCAGGGATCCAGCTGCCTCTGTGCCCTTAGTGCTGAGGTTACAGGTGCATGCTACCATACCCAGCTTTGTACATAGGTTCTGGGAATCCACACATGGCTCTTCATGCATCCGTGGCAGACATTTTACCATCACAGTCATTTCCCAAGTTCCAACCAATATGGATACATTTGTAAAGGAAATGCACAAATACATACTTTTCTTGAGGCCAGGGCATGATGTCTTTATTTATTTTAATGGCATAGAGTGTTACCTTATATGGAAAGATCAAGCTGATAGTTATTTCTCTATTTGCAGTTATGTTAAATCGTGCATAGTTCCATCACTAAGGTGTGGTGAATGTAGTATACATTAGGAACATTTACCACTGTTCCTGTAGGGATGGGGCCTAGAAATAAATGTCTCAGGGTCAATTTGGTACTAAACGCTGAAGCCGTTTGTTTTTGTTCCTCCAAAGACAAGGTGGAGAAGACCTGACCACAGGCATCTTCTGCTAACAGAAATTTTGTGCTACAGTGAGGGATTATGGGACTCCATCCTTCACACTTAGTGCAGCTCTGCATGAGGAAACACTGGCTACTCTGACTGATAGGAACGATGAAATGAAAGAAAAATACAGACTAGGAATGGTCTAAGCGAAGGCTGACTTCAAGAGCCTAGTCTAAAAAGTTGCCAGCAGTTGGTTGGACTTTCTTGCCTGAGAGCGGCTAACAGGCACAGCCAGGCTTTGGTACAGGGTTCCTATTTCTGTACAGTAACCACCACAGGTTTCCAAGAGGAAAATCAAGTATCGACTATGTTTGGCGTCAAAAGTGAACTTTTGATTTGAGTAATATTTTAATTACAAACAATGTTTTATTTATATGGTAAGGGAATATCAGTAGCCAGCTTCTTAGGTTGTTTAAAATTTTTGCCAGTGGAGTATTTGGTATAGAACCACCCTGTCCCCAAAGGGGCCGTAAGTGGAGAATTTGGCAAGACTCATGGGTGAGCCTAAACTTTAGCACCACATCTGAGTTTTATTCTTTTCTCAGCTAAAATAAACTGGTACTGTATAAAAATCCTGGTCACACTGGTGCTGTCAAGAACAGTTTGAAATTGAACAATTCTGGGCTACATCTCTGTCAAAAGCAGAAATAACTGAGGACTCCTGCGTGGTAAGTTACCTCCACCCTCCGTGTGTAGTAAGTTACCTTCACCCTCCCTGACGCTGTGTGTTTTACAGTCCAAACAATCTAGCAAGACAAATTCAGTGTTGTCTAGAAAAACATCTCTAAACGGACGGTATAGGGAAGAGAAGCCAAACAAACTGAGAAGAGCGTTCAGCAATCCACCAAAGATTCAGAAGGAGTCTTTGCTGAGGGAATGGGGGTTCAACCATAGGAGCAACTGCATTCTAGTCTAAGAGATAGGAAAACAAACGGACTCAGAAATATAAAAAAGTCAGTACTAACCAAAGCAGCCCACAACGTAGCCAAATCTAGTCAAATTTGCTGTTTGGGGAGAGGCTATACATGATAGTATCAGGCTTCCTCCCACCAACCTAGCACTAACTGCTGAGTAATATCTAGTAGAGGAATCTATTGTGTTTATTGGTGTACACTTGGGTTTCACTTTGGAAATAATTTGCTGCTAAATATAAAGGGAAGGACATGCAAAGATTTAGTCTGAGCCAAGCAATTAATTCCCCTTTCGTTGTGGGTGGAGGGCAAACAAGATCCGGGCATGCCTCCTTTGCGTCTTTGGCTGGAAATCAGAGCATGCGTTGCTGAAGTCAGTTCTTTCTATGGGCAGACGGTAAGAAAAGAAACCGTGGGGAAACGCTCTCTTTCACAGTTAGAATGGGACATGTTAGTCCACCTAGTTATGTTGTACAAAAATCTTGGAGCCACTAATACTTGCCAGGGAATTCTAAACCGGTGCTCTTATAGGCTCATAATCTTCTTATTTAGGATCATTGAGCTGAGAACACCAAATTAAATAGAATCTTGATTTTATGTGGATTGCTGAAAAGAGAGCAGATTGTACATTTTTAAATTCTTGAAAAGAGAAATCAATATAACATCATTTTACTTGCTTAAAATGGCATGCTATTCAAACTGTAGTGTTCATTAATAAAGGTTTGTTGAAATGCAGACATATTTATTTATTACACAGACATTTTCATTTATTTTTATACCGTTTATGGTTGCTTTTGTGATGTCACAGCATTGATTGAGTGCCATGGACTAAATGGTTCTCAGAGTCAGATATATTTTGCAGCTAACCCTTTAAAGAAAGAATTTGCTAGCTCTTGTTCTAATGCAACAAGCTTGAGAGTGCTGCCAGACTTCTAGGCCATGCAAGGCTGGGTATGGCAGTCCCTGGTGGGGATTATCCTCAGCCAGCACTCTCCAGGGCTCACAGGATTCAGTCCTTACCATCCTTTCTCCTGCACTAGCGGCTTGATGAAAGCAGCGAACTGCATGCTTATTTTAACACAGCATCAAAGCCTCTTTATGTTAAGAGCTCATGGCTTGTGGAGTTTGGTTCATTTAAGTGTCGTGTGTGAACTAGAGCTCAACATGACAACATGAAAAGGGCACGTGTAATTTTGTTTTCCTATCGCGCTGATACTAAGCTCACGATGATGGTATCGTACTAACGTGGTACCACAATGCCAGTGTAGAAGGTCAGATCGTTCCCATTACCGCAGATTATTAGCACCTTTCAATGGGCTCTGGAGAACAATGTGACGAATCTTTATCAGTCATCTTGGGTTCCAGTTGGAATACCAGGACCAAAATAGATCAATGACTGGCAAACGCACATGCCAGGCTCTGGTGATGGCACTGGGTTTCTTTAGAGAAGCCAAGGCCAATCCAGGAAAAGAAATGCTGTAACTTAATTAGAGAATTTGCTTTCTTCTGGGCTTTGGCAAAACTGAACTGTTTTGTCTCTGATGTTGTGACTGTCGATGTCTGGCTCCAAAGCTTGGGGGTTAGAGCACTTGGTCTTGCAAATGTTGAAATTCTGCAAAATGCAGCAAAGACTTGTCCTGTTGGTTGCTGTTCTTCGGAGTCTCACCATGTGTGTATGCACGCAGGTGTGCACACGTGTGTGAAGGCCGGAGCAGTCTTTCTCAACTGCTTTCCAGTTTAGGTTTTGAGACAGGGGCTCTCGCTGAACCTGACGCTAAATCACCCGTGTAGCCAAGCCCTTCATGTGGGTTCCTAGGGCTCAGACTCACTCACCAGTGTAGCCAAGCCCTTCATGTGGGTTCCTAGGGCTCAGACTCACTCACCAGTGTAGCCCAGCCCTTCATGTGGGTTCCTAGGGCTCAGACTCACTCACCAGTGTAGCCCAGCCCTTCATGTGGGTTCCTAGGGAGCAGACTCACTCACCAGTGTAGCCCAGCCCTTCATGTGGGTTCCTAGGGCTCAGACTCACAGTGGAGCAGCAGACACTTTACTGATATTCTCACTTGTTTACTTTCTTGCTCTGTCCAAGGTGAATGCGGACTGCCTGTGTCTGGTCCCCTGTGTCCTCTTGTCCTTCTGCAGGCCCCTTGTTCCTTCAGGCCTCCCTTTTCCAGCTCAGCTCATCAGCATGTAAACCTCTTCTGTTTAAAACAAAGACGCCGACAAGGACTTTCTTTTACTTCCCATTTTCTCGCCCTTTCTTTGACAGCTGGCCTTTTTCCTTTCTTCACGGCATTTCCCAGGCCCACTTCTCTATCAGCATCTTTAGCTGTTGTCCTGATTCTTTCCGTTTCAGTCTCAAAGATCCTCCATGCTGCCACCTCCAGTGGATGGTCTCCTGTCTTTTGCATGAATTAACATTACTGATCAGTCTCTCGACGCTGATATTTCTTCATCTTGCTGGTGCCTCGCAGCCACATTCTTCCCTGGGCCTCGTCCACTCCTTCTTGGGTTTGCAGCAAGGCTCCCCTGCTTGCCTCTTTCCTGATAACATTCCCCAGCTTGCGAACCCTCTTTTCTCACCGTATGCATCCACTAGAAAAGGCATTAGTCAGACCTCTAGCCTCAACTGCCACATCTACCCTGTAGATTCCAAAGCCTGCCGTACAGATTTGTACCTATGTTCAGGGGCTGTGTAGCTTAATGAACCTAACCACCTCATTAGATTTCTGAAAGACAAATCAAGTCGAGCGTAGACAATGGCGAGACTCTTCAGTCTTCATCCAAAACTGTTTTCTGCCTGGGCGGTGGTGGCGCACGCCTTTAATCCCAGCACTTGGGAGGCAGAGGAAGGCAAAGCTCTGGGAGTTCGAGGCCAGCCTGGTCTACAAGAGCTAGTTCCAGGACACGCACCAAAGCTACAGAGAAACCCTGTCTCGAACCCTCCCCCCCCCCAAAAAAAACTGTTTTCTGGCCCATGCGGCCAATAATTCAAATGGGAAGCACTACCTAGATTGTTTCCTTGAGCCCACAGCAGCTCCCCAGGTTTTAAATAGTCTCCATGTTCAGATTTCTGCTCTTTCTGCTTCTGTTGTCTTCTTCTGACTTGGATAAGAGATAGCCTAGTTTTCCTAACTCCTTGTTTTATTCCCTTTTGCCCATGAAATGTATTCTCAGCATTGTTCTGGAATAATCCTACAGGACTGATCAGTGGTGGCTCACTTTTTAATGTCCCCAGTCAACTCCAATGGCTTTCTGAGGAATGAAAACAAGTGTTTTAAATTGAGCTCGTCCTGTATCTCAGAGGGCTCTCCCCATCTGCCTGAAGAAGCTTTGAAAGGTTTCTTCAGACTCTCAGGACTTAATAAGACTCACTGAATCAGTAGCTTTTTGACTGGCGCGGCCAATCTGGTGAATTTTCAGAATGAGGTCCTGTGTGAAGGTGTGTGTACACAAACTCCTGTGTGCCACGTTCTCTGCTTTCAACTGTTTAGTTCCGCAAAGCCTCATGAATTCTTTATTCACTTGGGACGGCTACCTGCCCTTCACCGGAGTCTGCATGAATGCTTTTTCTATCGGTATGTTCGTCAACTAGCCCCGATCTTTGGCTTCCTATGTCGTAATTTCAGATGTCCCTTCTCTAATAGCCCAATATGCCTTTAAATTCAGGTCTTGTCAACTGTGGAAAACTGACGGCTAATCAGGGACTCCACTACCACCATTTCCCATTCCTTGTTTGATCAACCGTGTCTGATCATTGATGGAGACCCAATGTGTATGGAAGAGTTCATTGCCTATTAATAATAATAACAATGGTAGCTAACATTCATGGAACTGTGTGAAACGCTGCGTATGCATGAATGTCTGTGCTATCTTCAAAGCAATGCTGTTATGAGCACTATCATTTTACTGGTGGAGACAGTAGCTTTGGAAGAGAAGAGAGGCTTCAGGTCTTACAAGTACTACCGGGCAGATGCAGGATTCAGCCCAAGAATCTGGCCTCTGACCTGTCATTTTGTTCTGCCTGGCTGTATGCTCGCTATCTTCGTGTGTTAGTCAGGGTTCTCTAGAGGGACAGAACTTATGGAATAAATATATATTTATAAGTTATGTAAATATACGGCATTTATTAGAATGGCTTACAGGCTGTGGTCCAGCTAGTCTCACAATGGCTGTCTACCAGCAGAACATTCAAGAATCCAGTAGTTTTTTTCACTCCACACGTCTGGATGTCTCAGCCGGTCTTCCGTAGACGCTGGAATCCTGAAGAAGTAGGCTCTAATGCCAGTAAAGAATGGACTTGCCAGTGGGGGTAAGAGCAAGCGGGCAAAGAGCTAAAGCTTCCTTCTTCCATGTCCTTTATTTAGGCTGCCAGCAGAGAGTGTGGAGGGGTTAAATGTGGATCTTCCCACCTCAAAAGATCTGGATTAAAAGTGAGTCTTCCTGCTTCAAATTATTTAATTAAGAAAAAACAAGAACTTCTCGCAGGTATACCCAGCCACTTGTGTCTTAGTTAATTCTAGATGTAGTCAAGTTGACACCCAAGAACAGCCCTCACAGTGGGGGTCTCCTGACTGCCTGTTCACAGTCAGCCTCCAAAAATAGTCTCCTGCTTTAAGCCACTTGTCTGAACTAATTTAACACTAGAACTTCCGAGGGCAGGGGTCCAGATCTGAGGGGAGGTAAATAGGTGGAACCCACACATGATCCAGCCTTATCAAGAATCTAAGGACTTTAGTTCTGAACACAAAGAAACATTAAACTTGAATGTTAATGATTTAAAACTGTCACAGAATATGAAAAAAAAAAAGACTAGTCACAGGAGTAGCCAGATGTTCAGCGTAGAAGAAAGAAACACACAGCCAAACCCAAGAAATTGAGCCTCCTGACACCCATACTCCCACATCCTCTTGAAGTCCTGCCTGGGCATGGGGATGCTCGGATGATAGGCCTGCAAAGGGTGGGTACAAACTGACCCAAGATTTGTGATCGGTTCCAAAGCCCTGCAGAAGTAGCAGAAGAAATGCTGTTCCAGCTGAGATGGGTTCCAGAGGATAAGCCCTTGCCGGAGCTTCCCAGATAAGAACCTGGGAGACATAAGGAACTCATTGTACTTTTGCCTCCAAAGAGGAGTGCATGCATCCAAAGGCACTTGCTGCCAAGCCTGACAACCTAAGTTGGATTTTCAGATCTCATGGGATGGAAGGAAAGAACCAGCTCTACAAATTGTCCTCCGACTTGTGCATAGGTGCCATGGCATGTGCACCGGTGCACTTATGCACACACACACACACACACACACACACACACAGAGGTGCACACATACATGTACACATACACGCACATGTACATGCACATATATTCATATATTCATGCACACACAGAGAAAGAAGTGCACACACATGTACATATACACACATTTACATGCACATATATTCATGCGCACACATAAACACACACACATATTCACACAAAAACACAGAAGCAAATGGAAATCGCAACAAATGCTAAGACATCATTTTGTCACAGTTGTCTTTCTGGCTGTCCCTCCACTGAGCATCAGTGACCTTTCATTGTTGTTGATGCATATCAAGCCACACAGAGATGTAGGTGCCACCTTGCAAGGGTCCACTGATGCCTCAGTGGGAGTTGGGAATGTAAAAAAGCAATGGGTACACAGGATAGGAAAACTGCTCAGTATAAAAAGCCAGAGATTCTTCCACCGAAAAGTTGGTATCTTGTCTAGTCAAGAGACTGACTTTTATGCTAGTTTACTTCCAAGACTTGTCCAGAAGAAGAATATGACCAACCCAACTGAAAAAGAGGAAGAAGAGCAAAATGAAATGGTCACGTGAAAAGAAATCCTGGCCTTCCTTCCTGTCTTCCTTTTCCTCACCACCTTCCCCTTCTACAAAGGCTTCAACTCTCTTTTTTAACCCCTAAGTTCTTGCCAGGTTTGTATATTTAAGAATTCTCTTGCTTAGAAAAGTATTTTACCCACAGTAGCTTTCAAACACTGAAGAAAGAAACCAAAAACAGGTACCAGTTGTAAAGGCATGGAAGAATTAGCATTGTGAACATGGCTGTGCTACTAAAAGCAATCTAAAAATTCAATACAACCAAAGGGCATTCTTCATAGGAAAGAAAACAATAAATAAAAAGCTTAAGAATCCATATGGAAGCACAAAAGACCCTGGAAAACCAAAGCAATCCTAAATTAAAAAGAATTCCAGAGAGATTACTAGACATGGTTTCAAATTATACTACAGAGCCATAGTAACAAAAACAGTATGGCTCTGGCACAGAAACAGACAAAAAGATTGATGAAATGAAATCAATAGATATAAACCCATACCGCCACAGCCACCTGATTTGTTCCCCCAAAGATGTCAAAAACACACCTTTGAGGAAAGATAGGTCCTTCAACAAACAGTGCTGAGAAGACTGGGATCCCACCTGTAGGAGAATGAAAGCAGACCCCTTTCTCTCACCCGGCACCAAAAGCAACTCCAAATGGACCAAAGACATTCAGGGACGATCCAAATCTTTGGACGATTTGGAGAGAAAATTAGGGAAGTCCTTTCAAAACTCCAGCACGGGACACACATTCGGAATCAGGCTATAGTGGCTCTAGAAATAATGCCAACAATTGACAAATGCGACCTAGTGAAATTGAAGAGCTTCCATGCAATGCCAGAAGCAGTTCATCAAGAGAACGGGCAGCCCGCAGAATGAGTGAAAATATCTGTCACCTGAGTGTCTAAAAGAGAACTCATCTCCAACACACACAAATAACTCAGGAAACTACACAATAGGAAAAGAAGGCGATCAGTGAGCGGGCGGATGAGGCTGTGGGGAGCTCAAGGCGTGAAGTGCTCGCTGCGTTTGATTCCTGACACCTGAGTAAAAGGCCAGGTGTCGTGAAGAGTGCTTCTGACTCCAGTACTGCAGACACAGAATGGTCCCGGGGCTCCCTGACCAGCCAGTCTAGTCTAATTGATGAGGCCCAGGCCACTAAGATCCCCTAGACCAAAGAAAGTCAGTGACGTTTCTGAGGATGGTACCAAAAATTGTCCTCTGGTCTCCATACACACAGGGACACATGTGTATTTTCACACAAGTGTGAACAATGATGTGAACCAAAATACATAAATTAGACTAAACGGATAGTTCTCAAAAGATGAAATGGAAAAGGGCCAGAAAATAGACTAAGAAAATGTTCAACCTCTCTGTCAGAAAAGTGCAACTTTCAGCTACACTAACATTCCTTCTCATCCCAGTCAGAATGGCTGTCACTAAGAAAACAAATTTAAAAAACCCCAGACAGGCTGGTGAGGGTGTGGACACCAGGGACCCTCCACACACTGCTGACTGGGATGTAAGCCGGCGCAATCACTATGCGGGTCCCTTAAAAATGTAAAAAAGAGAAATATCACAGGACCCAGCTGTATCATCACCAGGGTATTTCCCCAAAGCAGGGGCAGCGGGCAGGATGGGGAAGGCATGGCATATGGGAGGTGGAAATGTGCTCAGCATACAACACCTAGTACAAAACAGGCCCTTTGCGACACAGCAGCATGCGCAATGAATATACGCAACGATTTTTTTACATTTTTTTAAAAGGGGCAATCCAAGGGAAAAAAGGATCAAATCTAATTAAGGAGGTGTGTAATCTACTCACACTTTATTGGGGTTTATTGAATAGTGTTATGAGCCCACCCTCCACCCCCCAAAAAAGACAAATAGAAAATGAAGAAGTCCATATGCAATGCTTTGTCAGCCATATTTGAATGCCAGTTCCTTTACTCAAGTACTTTGCGGGAAAGGTGAGCCTAAACATAAAATCTGAAAAGAGCAACACAATATGCCAATCTTTTCAAAATAGAAAAAGTACATATTGGGGCTTAGGAAGTGACCAGACAGTACTGGCACCCTTGCTTTTACATACGATTCAGCTCTGTACTTGTAATCTCCGCCCCCTCCTGCCCCGCATCTTGGAGATGACTGAACAACACATTAGTAACACAGCTGTAAGCGGCACATCATTGCAGTGTTCTGGGTCTCAGTTTCCCTGTCTATAAAACAACGGTGGCTAACCTGGATCAGTTCTGCAGTTGTGCGACTTTAAGAGAAGAACAAAAGCAGCTCGGAAATCAAAGGTGACTGTGGCACGGGTTTGATATTCCCGTCCTCTTGCAGAAGCCGGCTTCTCTGTTGTTATGCATAAAGGGAACCTGAGCATGTGTGTCAGTCTGTAAATGTTTAATGACACAGCGAGCTCCCTAAGTGTAAAGCTCCGGGGAGCGGAAACCACTCGCTCAGAAGATGGTGTGTGTGTGCCAGTGGGTGCTAACTCCCTTCTACGGCAGCTTTGGGTTTCCTTCTAAGCCCGAAGCATCATCTTTTAACTTGTTACTTCAGAGTCGCGAGGAGGCCAAACAGAAACTCCATTCAATCAAACTGTGGATTTTCCTGACTGAATCACATCAGCAAGAGGCTGCCAACCACCCTCTGTCATCGTGACGAGAAAGTCAACGTTTACATGAAATTAAATGCGAGTTTTACCAGGGTCACAGCCTCAATTGGAGAGCCTCTTTTGTGGCTCTTCTTTGAGTGTATTATTTGTCAGTTTTTTTTATAAGAACATTATTGCTTTAAGAAAAAAAAATTAAACCCTGAGAAATTACTCTCAGTCTAACGAGTTCTTTTCAGTGACTTCAGACATCATTAGGGGAAGGCTATAGCCTAGGGCTGTGCATGAACTTTTTCTTCTAACTGTACACTTTATGTATAATTTAGCTTCCTTGCCTAAATTATTCAAGCAAATAGTGAGTGAAAATAATGGAGTTCACTGAAACCTTGCAGAGTATTAAAATAAAACAGTTTTTTTTATGTTGGTTTGAATTTTTAAGCTTTTTAATCATGGATTTCAAATGGAACACACATTTCTGGCTTCTTCTCACTCGTCCCCGGCGTCTTGTTCAGAAGGGAAGAAGAAGGAAGTAGAACGCTGGCAAACAACCCATTAATTAATCGCTGGTGCTGATAATGGCCCCAAAATGGGAGGGATGGTATTCAGCCATGGCATCTCTAGTGGCTGAAGATGGGGTTAGCCCATGTTTTAAGAGAGGGCTACTTCTCCCATTTGGTAGGGCAGAGATAAAGCTGAGTCATGTGATTGAAAGAAAGAACTCTCTGCTTTAACGGGCATCACAGGAGCTGGATGGTACACCAATGGCCCTCAAACCTATTTCTTAAGGAGCTGAGCACATTCAGTATGTGACTGTTTTGTGTTAGAGTACATGGTCTGAATACCTTATGGTTAGCCTACATAACCTTCAAGGAAATTAGGAAGTCATTGGAAGAAGTGCTGTTTCTGGAATATTTAATATGTTCCCCAGCTTGGGAACGTGACTCTGAGTTAAGAATTCAGCCAGGATCTGGGGGATTCTCAAACTGTGTCTTTTATCAACGGGAAGTCAGAGCAGTATCCGACTCTAGCGAATGAAGGGAAGTCTCCATCCTGGCACATGGTCTCTGGGAACAAAGGCTGGGCTGGCAGATCTGTATGGGCTGGATTCTGAAGAGGCAAATGAAAGCAGGGGGAGGAACATGTGGATGGAGCGATGGCTGAAGCTCTTATAGAAGAAAGAGAATGGCCTAGAATAACAGACCCATAACTTTAATTTATTGACCTGATTAGACACAGGAAAGAATTACCACAAAATCAATTTTCAGCACATAGACTAGGGCAGGGTATTAGGCTGTGAGTTCTACTATTATAGAGACTATTAAAGTCTCTCCCAGGCCCTGTATCTTCTCATCTGATGCCAGAAAATACAATAAACTGGTAGAATTGGAAAATACAACCTGTGTTGGTTTTAATATTCCTGATTCTCTCCAATATGACATTTCAAACAGTTATCTGGGAAAATCCAGCAATTCCACTGTATTTATTTAAGAATTGGTGCATACTTTGAAGACCAAACTAAAATCTTAGCTTTACTGTGAAAGTATTGCAGCCAGTTTACTTTATCTCTCGCAATGAATAGCTGATCAGTAAGATGGAAAAATTTGGGCATAATTATCAGTTAGACCTAAAATGATATTTACTGGAATTGCCATTTGCTGTGCATGAAGAACCATAGGTGGATTTTTTTATTCCAGCAGCCACTCCCAAATAACCACAAAGAGAATTAATATGAATTATAAATGTTGGGCCAATAGCTTAGGCTTTTTATTAGCTAACTTTTACATTTTAAATTAACTCATATTGTTTATCTATGCTCTGTCACATGGCATGCTACCTTTTCTCAGTATGACAAGCTCATCTCCTCTCCATGTCTCCTCCTGATTCTGAGAGACTCCTCCTTTCCTTCTTCAGACTCTCTTTTTTTTTCTGTAAGTCCCACCTAACCTCTACCTGTCCAGCTATTGGCCAATCAGCTTCTTTATTAACCCAATCACAGTGACGCATATTCACAGAGGTAAAGGAATATTCTACCTTTTCCCTTTTTGTCTAAAACAAGGTTCTTTACTCAATAAGATCTAATCTATCCAAAAAGCGAGATGACAACACTCTTGGGACTGTTAGTGAATGTTCTCTAGGTTTGTTGATAAGTAGCATGGAGTCAGTCTGTGGTGCTCAGTGTCTAACAACAATGACCCTTCAATGAATGACAGCCTCTGATGTACAACAGCAAAACTCAGGACACCTGGATTCCAGAATCAGGTCCTCCCTCAAACAGCAAGACCTCTGGTGAGCAGAGATCTTCCATCAATCTGAAGAGTTTGCATGATTGTCATTGGTTGAGTATACCTCCTGACTCTACAGGATCTTCGCACTCCTTGCTTATAAACCTCTTCTTGCTCTTCTTTGGTCTCCAACCCACCCTCAAACCTTCACATCACACCCAGTTTCAAAGATTAAGTGGCCATTATCAGTATTCCTGAAACTCTGGAAGGGTATCCAGTGCTCTTACCTGCTGGGTCATCTCTCTATCCCCTTCAAAACTCGTTTCTGAATCAAGCTTTCTCCTTTCCTGACTCTTCATTAGCAGAGAATGCAACCTTTATCCAACAATTGGCCAAAGTTGACTATTTCAAAATCTAGGCCAGTGAAATGACTCAACGAGTAAAGGTGCTTGCCACCAAGCCTGATGACCTGAATTTGATCTTTGTGACTCACATAGTAGAAGGCAACAAGTTGTTCTCCAATTACAAGCTGTGATACACCTTTGCCCACAACACATGTAAGTATACATACAATAATAAACAATGTAAGGAAAAACCCACAGCATCCTCCAGGCATATACCCAGTAATCATACAACTGGGTCTGAAGGTAGTCATGTAGAACTAGTTTTGGAGGGACCTTCAAACTGATTTCTATAGCAGCTTGGCTGTTTGCACTCTACCCAAGTGTTTAGGCAATCTTCTACACATTTGCCAACATTTGTTCTTATTTTCAGTGGTGTCTGTTACACTGTTACATCTGGGATAAGATGAAAACTACGTGCCCAAAGTATTAAAGCTGACATGCATTAGACATGCCTGCACATCTAAATTCATCACAGTACTACTCAGTACAATAGACTTAGCCTAGGTCCCTACAAACTTACGAACGAATTGAGAAAAACACACATGGGTGTACTATTCACCCATAAAGAATGGTAGGTAGAACCATGTCATTTGCAGTACTATGGCTTGCTGACATTGTGTCAAGAGAAGGAAGACAGATTCAGAAAGACAAATAATGAATGTTTTCTCTCACGTGTAAAATCTTTATTTTTGAAATAAAGCATAGAAGTAGAATAGTGTGTATTCAGAAAGAGGAAAGGATCCTCAGTAGAAGAGAGGGGAAGATAGGGGTGGGCTCTGAGGAGTGAATATGGTCAACGCATGGCATGCATTCATTTCCGGAAATGCTTAATGAAATCTGATGCATTCACACTCCTTTTATTTAAACATCACTCTTCCTCATTACAGTTTCCCATCCAAAAGTGGATCCCACTGACTGAATCTGATGACCTTCTACAGGATCTTTCCCCAAGTTTCCTCTCTCCTCATCATAAGACAGACCTGTGTTAGCCTCCTGAGCTCAGACTCTACTCCTCTTCACACCACAAAGCATCCTGAGCGACCCTCTTTAAACCTACCAGCATCTCATCATTCCTCTGTTCAATGCACTCTCCCAGCTTTGCTGTGTGGAGGGGAAGAATCCCCAATCCTCTTTTGGCAGGCAACAAGGTCCTTCCAGGTCTGTCCTGTGGTTCGTCTTCGTATGTAGTCTTCCATCTCTCTTCATCTCTCACTGTGGTCCAGCCCACCAACCCTGATGACCACTTTCATCAGACACCAGTCTAAGGAGCACTATGGGGACAGAGTAGGTGGCTACAATCCTGCTCCTTTATCCCTGTAAAGCTAAGCAAAACGCTGTGCCTCACACTCACACTAAAATGTCTACAAAATTCCAAAATCTTCAGCTCTTCTCTGTTCTGCTCTTGTCACCGACTTTTGCTTATATTGAATTCTGGTGTCACTTGGAGCCCTCTTCCACTGAATGTTCTTCAAAGCATCGGGATTAGACTGCTCCTGGATCACCCACCTCTGCCCTGGCACACACCCACCTCAAATGCAATGATACAGGGCTGGGGTTAGATTTGCCTGAGACTTTGAGCCAGCAGAGAGATTTTTACATTACAGAAATTACACTGAGTCACATTGGATAATATTGTCTCTGTTCCAAAGGATTTCTTAGGCCACTGGGCTGGTCAGGTGGTTCACTCGGTAGAGGTTCTGGTCACTCAATGTGAGTTTGGTTCCTGAAAGCCAGGTACTGTTGATTGGCTAGAACAGATGCTGCATTAGTGGTCCCCCAAATTCACGCATGAGCCACACTACACGTACCCCCACAAGCTCTCCTATTTCCTAATTTCTATTGTTCTCAGCTCTCCCTTCTTTTACTGACATTGTACTCTCCTCCAATATCCACTGATCTACTTGAATTTTTGATACTTTGACTAACGCACTTGGTAGGCAAATTAGTTCATCTTCGGGAAATGTTGACTGAAGCCACGTAAAAGGCATTCTTCTTGTAGATATGGGCAGAGTACTCACATCCTTAGCAGGGACATGCAGTATGGGTGAACAGATTCTCAGTGGATCTGGTCATGCAAAAGGTCAGGTCTCAGGGCCTCAGACACCATTCTCCATTTGTATGTGACACAGCTACTGACTTGTTAATATATGAGGGACTGACCTAGGATCATAATTTTTCTACACCATTAAGAGTGGCAAACAGTACAGAAATAAAAGCAAAGTTCTAACACCAAGCCACCTGGGTCAGACTCTCAACTTCCCCGGTTAAAGAATAACCTACCTGTGCTGACCTACACACAACCTATCTTGGCTCATCTGGGAAAACAGGGTGAAGAAAACAGTGCCTGCTTTGATGGCGCTTTTGAGAGGACTAGACAATTAGCAGATGAAACACACATCAATATTCCCCCACCGAGTGATTTCCAATACTTAGCTATATGACTACAATTGCTCTCATCCCAAAGCGTGTGTATAACTTCTTGGGAAAATAACATAATGACTGACAATCTACACTCTCAGTGATGAGGCTCAAAGCGTCGCTCTACCAGCTAGCTCTTAGTGTGAAGATCACAGGAAATGCACACTGATTTCCATTCTCCTTGTTTGTCTGGTTTGGCTTCCAACTGCTCATTCTCCACAGACACCATTCCCTTGCTCCCTGCCCATCTCCATCTTCACCCAATCACTTGTGGCACCTCTAGGTATTCTGTATTCTGTCAATTATATTTTAAATAAATGTCGATTGGCCAGTAGCCAGACAGGAAGTATAGGCAGGACAACTAGACAGGAAGTAGAGACAGGTCAATGAGAACAGGAGAATTCTGGGAAGAAGAAAGTCCTATTCTGCAGTTCTGTCCCAGTCACAGAAGAGGCAAGATGTGACTGCCTCACTGAATAAGGTATCGAGCTACGTGGCTAACTCAGACAAGAATAATGGGCTAACATAAGTTATAAGAGTTAATAAGAAGTCTGAGCTACGAGGCCAATTTTATAACTAATGTAGACCTCTGTGTGATTTCCTTGGGACTTAAAAACTGCGGGAACTGGAAAGGACAGAAAACCTCAGTCAACAGCCTTCCATCTCTATCTTTATTCTGTGTCAAGCCATTATGAGGTCTCTCTCTGGATCCCACGACAGCATTGCCCTTCACTCTTATTTAGGAGTCTGCCCAAATTTTGGCTGCATATGGATCCTGATTCTGTTGTTCCTTGGCCCCCAGAAACTTTGATGGCAGAACCTTCCTCTGTGGTTCTTCAGTTGCAAGAACTGGGGATTAAGGATGCATTTCTCTGCTCCTTCCCAAATCCAAACTCCTTGGAATTTCAATATATCTCAGGAAACTTTCCTCAAAATGGTCTGTGTGATCTATTTATAATTATTCCCTAATTGTTAATTTTGACTTTCATACTCATCCATCACTCTGAAGGTACTTGTTAAGCTGTGACTAGATGTTCTATACATAAATTGTCACCATGTGAATAGAGTTCCTTCCTTATTTATCTCCTGTATCCATTCCTGTGACTTCAGCAAACTCTGAAAGTGCTCCATCAGCTCTGCTCCATCACACAAGTCTTCCCTTTGGCTTGAGAGCCTCCATGTTTCTCAGAAACCTGACAGCAGCACCAGCCATCTTCTGTTTATCTCTCTCATAGAAACTGCAGCTGCTTCCCAATTACATCCTTACCCTCCCATCTTCATCCTCCCACTCCTTTCCCAACCTCATCCTCCCACTACCCTCCATCCTCATCTTCCCACTACCCTCCTATCTTCATCCCCTCACT
>NW_004949107.1:5350760-5353703 GCF_000317375.1 Microtus ochrogaster | reverse complement strand
GAGTGCTGGGATTAAAGGCGTGCACCACCACAGCCCTGCCAAAGAAAAGAGTTTAATCAATTGACATTGCAAAAAATATGCCAATTATTTCCTTTTTTTTTTTTTTTAAGGAACACACCAATTTACAATTTGCTTATGGTGGCATTTGGCTACCTAAATGTCAACTATAAAAAAATCTAAGTGAAAAACAGGAATATTCTACTGGTTGCTTTGTTGCTATATATGGAAAAGCAGCCCGCAGAATGTCTGTAAGAGGGTGGTCAGCAATGACTACCATTATTTTTTTGTTGCTGGTGGTTCTGGGGCTTGAACTGGGGAGCTGTACATGCTAAGCAAATACTCTGTCACTTGGCCACAGCTCCAATGGTATTAATATCAAACTTTTTAAAATTTTAAAATTCCTGACTTCATTCACCAATGCAAAGTTTCTCATAGGATAAGTTTTTAAATAACAACTTTATTGAAATACTATTCATATACCAAAACTCTGCCCCTTGAAAACGTGCTGCCAAGTGCATTTTAGTAGCTTCATAGGGATTGTAGCTCTCACCACTAATGTCAGAATGGTCTCGCCACATGTTAAAATACAGCCTGTGCCCATGGACAGTCCCTTCCCCTTTCTCCCAGTCCCTGAACCAGGTAATAACTGAGTAGCTCCTATGCAGGTGGACCTAGGCTACTTTTAGGAAAGCAAAACCTTGTATTAATAAGCAACAAATACATGAATATAGTTCACTATTCAGGTCATTAATATTCCTTTATGACACCCCATAAAGTTTTACAGTTTGTTCACACAAACAGATACAAATTATCCTGTAAAATTATCCCTAGGCAATTGTTATTCCCATGTACATAATTTTCTTGCACTTTTCCCCAGTCTTTTCTATTACAGCTGCAATTACTTTTGTAAATTCAATTTTACTATAAATGCAATTTTATTTAATATATATATAGAGAGAGAGACTTGCATTTTTGTTCTTGGCAGCCACTTCAATAATCCACAAGTGATGATGCCTCTTTTACTCTTTTCTAATAAATAAGTTCTCTCTTTAACACCAGTTTTATCTGTCAGAGTTTCCAGAAGAATACTGAACATCAGCCACATCCCTTGAGAACTTGATAAGAATGACCTTCCCAGTTCACCACGCAAATGGCATTGTCTCCTGGGTAGTGTTCAATTTTCTACAACAAATTAAGGGAATTTCCTCCTATTTATAATTTCTAAAAAATTGTTCGTGGGTGTTCAGTTTCAGCAACAGCTTTCAGGATCTGTAGGGATTGTCATTTTTATCCATTTTTGAACAATTATATCCATAGACTTTCTGTGGTGAAACAATCTTAAGTGTATCTAGTATATTGTGTTTATTCATAGTAAGCTACTCTTCAAAAACATTACTAGGTTCAGTTTACTTGAGTTTTATTCTAATTATTCTCATTTCATGAGTGAGGTTGATTTGAAAGAAGATCTGAAAGGTGGCTTTCTTATTATTCTGTTTTTATTTTAGAGTTTGGTACTGGAAACTGTGTGCTAGCCTTGAAAAATCAACTGCAATGGAAGTTTATATACAATGAATATTTTAATTAAAATTTTGAAAAACATCACCTGGGAAAATAATCTTCACTGTTTGAAAGACAACGATCTGAGAGTGGTTTGGGTTTTGCCCTAGTCCTGGTCTGTTCTGATTTACTATTTGTCACGAGTCACTTTGGGTATTTGTATTTTTATTTCTTTTTTTCTTATGTGCATCAGTGTTTTGTCATGGATGTCAGAGCCCCTGGAACTGGAGTCAGACATTTATGAGGTGCATGGGAGCTGCTCTATAGGAGCAGCCAGAGTTTCTGTATTTTTCAAGAATCAGGGGAATCATTGGAGTAATGTAGCTCCAAGAACAAAATCAGATTACCAAATAAAATTCCTCTTTCCGATAGATTCCAACACTGAACTCTTCCCCCCCATTTCTTTCCATTTTTATTTTATGTGTATGGCTGTTACAGGTGTTACACATTCATGTACATCTATGTGCCCCATATGCATGTAGGTGCCCTCAGAGGCAAGAAAGGGATATCAGATCCCTTGGGACTGGAGTTACAGACAGCCTCGAGCCTCTGTGTGAGTTCCAGGGATCAAACCTCAGGCCTGTGAAAGAGCAGTCAGGGCTCTTAACCATGGAGCCATCTCTCCAGCCCTATGGAGTCTTTTTAAATATAGATTTAATCAGCATGAATTCTGTATTGAGTAGGACAAATCCCTGTGCTGCTGTGCAAATTCCCACTGTCTCTGAGCCAGCTTCAGTATTCTTCATGATGACTTGGTAACCAACAGGAATCTGGAACACTGTAAGTACACTAAACTTAACAAGTACTACGCATTAAATAATGCATGGCTACCCAAGAGCGCAGAACATCCTCTATTCGGAAGAACGTGTTGACAAGACAAATGAGCAAATCTGTGTGTGAGATGTGAGACAAGAAGCTACACACAGACAGTGAGCACTTGCCTTACTTAGCTCAGATTGACTTTGTCACACTCTAGCTCAAGTCCCACCTTTCCTACTGAAATGAAATATTCAAGAGTCTATTGAGCTTCTGGAAGATACAAATGTTCCACACTGAACATGGCATTAGGGAACAGAAAAGAACCACTAACAACAGTGCCAAACTGCTCTTTCCCATGCAGCCTAAAATCTCTAGTGGAGTCTTGACCAGAAAGTTTTTCAATGTTAAGGCATTCATTTACCTGAGCACTTTGATTTATCCAAAAACTTGTTCTTTGTGGCCTAGAGAATGATCAGTCGTAGCCATATATCGTTTTAAGTGGGTGGGTTTCTGAACTGTATAGCAAACAAGAATAAAGAACCAAGAGATTGATGAGAGATACATTAGATAGATAGATAGATAGATAGATAGATAGATAGATAGATAGATAGATAGATAGATAGATAG
>NW_004949107.1:5346725-5350660 GCF_000317375.1 Microtus ochrogaster | reverse complement strand
GATAGATAGATAGATAGATAGATAGATAGATAGATAGATAGATAGATAGATAGAGGCAGACAGACAGATAACAAAGCATCATCAAATCGGATGTTCAAAGCACCCAGCAGAAATTGACTGTGCAGGTGGACACAGGCAGCTGGACTTCCCAATTGAGCCTCGTCTCCATAGACGAGCTTCCCGTGGCTGAACTTTGTCTGTCTGAATTTCCCATCCCTAAACATCTTTTTCCTACTGCAGATACTTTTAGACCATAAGGTTAAACAATCGTAACCTCTGTTGGGAAAGGTTCACCTTCTAGCTGTCCTTGGGATGCAATGGTTTACTCTTGGACTGTTCGCTGTTCTCTCCTCTCCCTGGCGTGGGGGCAGGGGACTGCCCATCCCAGACAAGCGACTTTGGAAGACACCGAGACAAATATACTTAAGTGTGAAATGAGGGTGGGGAGGGCAGCCCAGCCCAGCTCCCAGTGAGCTCAAACAGCAAATCGTAGCAACATAATGCACATTACACTTGTGCTTCCTCCCTGCTCCACCACCTCTGGATTTAGAAGGTCCGGACCTCTATTTGGTCTACATCAGTTAAGCATGAAACTTGGTTCAGTCTCTTGGTATTTCCTGTACAAAACATGAGATTTGTCAGCAGCTGAATGAATCAGGGGTCAAGGCCGAGGCTCTGGTCTCAGGTTCACAGTCAGAGTGAGCACAGTTTGCACATGCAGTCTAGACTTCAGCAGACTCAGTTGCTATTGTTTTAAAATTAAGAGTCTGTGCTTCATAGGGGTTTGAAGTCCTCAGTTGGTAATCTTTGTTTGGAGGGATATAGAGACCCACTGTGAGGTTCCAGCCAGGATTTACCCTTAGGTAGCTGTTACAGGGAAGAATTTGAGAGAAGCCCCTTTCTGTGTATGATTATGGGTCTTGTCTTTTCCCCAACCTTCTTTAGGGGTTAAATTGACTAGGGAAAAAAATCACCTACTTGAGATTACCAACAAGTGAAAACTTGCATGTGAGCGTTCCCGCGAGCTGCCTGGAAGCCTGTCTTCCTTCTTCTGGAGGCTTGTTTGCTGTGAGACGCTCCAGGGTTCATGAGAGGTGAATGGGTGTTTGACATAGCAGGCTCCTAGGCGGGCTCCTGAGGGGACAGGTGGAAGACATACATGGTGGGAGAGACGGCAGCGCCTGCTTCTCACCCCTCCTCCCAGTGACCTGGGTGGAGTTCACTTTTGTCATGGGGAAGACTTCTTCTTCTTTTTTCTTTTTTTCAAATTTCCCTGACTTGCAGTCAATCAGAGAGAAGAAGAAAAGCAGGTGAGGCAGCCACCAGGCCGTAAGCAGAAAAGCACTCAGAGAAAGCAGCCCGCTTCCAGGACACCCCAGACCTGCTCTGTGTTACTAGCTATAAGATTCGAGAGGTTGGTGTTTGGTTTTTTTTTTTCCATACGTTTGCTATCAATCATCTCTTAATAAACAAATCTCAAACCTGGGGAAAGGGGTTGTAGTCAACTTTTATTGTATACGTGAATGAAAACATATAATGTACCAAGAATGTGAGTTCAATGTATATATATGATGTGAGGTTTCAGCCAGCATTTACCCTTAGGTAGCTGTTTCAGGGAAGAATTTGAGAGAAGCCCCTTTCTATGTATGATTATGGGTCTTATCTTTTCCTTAACCTTCTTTAGGGGTTAAATTGACTAGAATATATATATATATATATATATATATATATATATATATATATATATATATATATATATATATATAAAATTAGATAGTTAAAAACTGAACAGGAGGAAGGATGTTGGGACAAGTTTTTGCAAATGTCCTAAGATTCCTGTATCCATTGTTCAATACTGTCCACCAAACATTGTGAGGTGCCAAAGACACAGGCAGAATGCAGGGGGCAGACAGGATCCCTGTCGGCATGATGCTACCCTCGAGCACAGAAGTAACAGTGATTTTAGGTCCTTATTCATCTACACAGGAACTAATCCAATAGACAGTAGATTCAGAGGGGAGGCAAATTAAGTGGATATTCTCAAAAAATACCTCTTTCAATAATAATAGCTGCTGTTTTGGTGGCAGACATAGCATTTCCTAACCAGATCATCTTACTCTTTCATCTTCGGAACAGTCCCCTGCGGTAGTTCCCCTTTAATGGATTAAGAGATCCAGATCCAAGGTCTACAGCTGATGGGCACCAGATCCAGGACACAGACAAGATGTGTCTGATGGCAAAGCCTGACACCCACCTTAATCTGGCTCAGAAGAGGAGTCTGCTGTTGCCTGTGACAGTGACTCTGTCTGCGGGGTGGTTTAGAACAAGGGTTCTTAATCTGTATGTCACGACCATCAGAAGTCACGTTTCCAATGGTCTTAGGAACTGAGATATAAAATTACAATCATAACGTAGCAATGAAAATAATTTATGGGTGGGGGTTCCTGAAACCATCAGGAGTAAGTGTTTTTCCATGGCTGTGACCCATAGGTTGAGAACCACTGGTCGAGAGGATGCTGATGCCAGACCAAAAACCTTAGCCGTACTTACTTAATTCACCTGGAATTGAGTCTAGGCCTTTTCATAATTAATGGTGGCCTAGCAGGGCTGAGCTGAGAACTTGATTCTCCCTAATGTGATGGGCTCTCAGGCTTTATAAATTTGTCACCTGTGTTATTTCTGCTTTTCTCTTAGAAAAGCCAGTATGGTTATAAGGTGACCAGAATCCAGGTGTACAACAGCTTTTACGAGAGGCTGAATATACCCTGTCTGTTGGGCACTGATGGCCATCATTTTGAACAATGAGGAAACTCTAGCACAGACACACTAAGTAAGGGTCTCGAGGTGGCTCTGCTCCCTGGGATGGGACTGACCAGGAGAACACAGGCAGAAGTACCTTCTCTTACACTCTTGACAGCTAGTCACTTTTCCCCGGCTTCTATGTAGTCCTGCATAGAAGAAGACCCAAAGAAGCACCATCTGGACATAGTCTAGATTGTCGACACTGGAATACTACACGACAGGCCTCCTGTCTTCACCTTTCCCCCGAACCCCCAGCTCCCAACTGCCACCAGAGCTGTTCTCTGTCATAACATTGTTCTCTCTGCCTTCGGACTGACAAACACAGCTCTCGTGGAATCTGCATCCCAGCTCTCTTCTTCCAAACACAGTTGCATGCTGAGACAAAGCACTGCCTACCATTAATTTTTGTGACAAGTACTCGTTCAGATGATAACCATCAGACGCACTGAAAGTGAGCTCAGAGCTCCCCTTACATGTGGCAAGGCACAGAAGACAGAGTATTTTCCATGTGTTGTCTTGTGTCTTATCCCCCATGCACTGAGGACAAACAAACATGATATTGTGGTTCTTGTTTTACAGAGAAACAAGCTAAAATTCATGAAGGCCAAGGCAACAAATGAGTCCAGATCCAATCCTGAGTCTTCTCAGCTAAAACTAGCCCCTATGTCAAAGACTGAAGCCATGTCTTAATTTTTAAGGAATTTCACATGCTGATAATTAGAAGAAAATCCAACAATTTAGCACTCACACTTTTCTAATACCTTTCCCATCGTTTCACTTCACCCTCCTGGGAATCTGGGAGCCAGGCTTTCAGGTGGTGCTTTGCATTTTCCCACAGAAGTCTGAGGCTTGCTGCAGTAACTCACTTGTCCACGGACTGCCCTTGCTGTATGCAAGTCACCCGTGCAGCATGTAACCTTCTGTCGCTTTTATTATGAGTAGAAGAACCAGAGATTCACAATGTAATTGTTTAAAGACATAAATTGCCACTTCACTCATCGATAGTTTCAATATAATGTAAATAAACAAGCTTCAGAGCTGGAGAGATGGCTCAGTGGTTAAGAGCACTGGCTGCTCTTCCAGAGGTCCTGAGTTCAATTCCCAGCAACCACATGGTGGCTCACAGCCATCTG
>NW_004949107.1:5335203-5345702 GCF_000317375.1 Microtus ochrogaster | reverse complement strand
TCTCTCTCTCCAAACAAAATTCTTGACTTGGGAAGAAACACACAGCTTCCACCCTTAAATCAGGGAGGCTTGTCATGTATGTGGCAGAAAACCCCAGGGGTTCTGCAAGGTCTCTGAGTTCTTAGCTTTACCTTGTATCTTAGAAAGTCGCTCTTATTGGAGGTGCAGTTGTCAAAATTATGTAAAATCTTAGCACCTGGGCCAGTGAGAGTCAGTGTGTTCCTCTAACTTCAAAATCTAGGTTTTGGTTTGTTTGTTTGCAATCCTTTTAAAAAGAAAATGGTACAGGTAGCTTTCACCCAGGTCCCTACTAAGTTGAGCTGAGTTGACAGTTGTATGTCTAGTCTAAAACCCCATAGAGAAAGATCCAAGCAATACAGTGTATGCCTGAGCCACCGAGTCCTCTGAATCTTGTCCTGTTTTCCTCCACAGAGGAAAGCAGTCAGGGAAGATACCACAGCAAGAACAGCCTCAATTTTGAGTGATCTAGAAAGAGGGGTAACCCTGAAGAATTTGAGGGTTTTCCTGCTCTTCTTCAAAACCCTAAAAAAGCAGAAAGTCAGTTTCTCTCCCAGAAATCTGGCGTAAAAATGCTTTGAGCGTGGCAGACATTCAGTGGAAAGAAGACGATCTCAGCGCATTGGAATATTAAACTAAATTACAAGAGTGTAATTACATTAAATCCTATAATTAATTGCATTAAGTTGCATAGTATGATGAAAACGTACCAAAAAGACAGAGATCTGTAGGTTGCTCTTCTGTTAAATAACAAACTCGAATTCCCAAAGTATTGCTTGTTTCTGAGAGAAATGCCAGCGAGAGCCGGCTGAGCGGTCTTCTGTGCTGACAAACGCAGCCAGTGGGCGGCGTTGTGCCTTACTCTTGTCTCCCTCTTCCTCTTGTTCTGGAACTTTCATCTGCTTATTGTGTGTTAGAAGGTGCCTTTGCAAGCCACAGCCAACAGAAGACAGCCTGCAGAAGTCAGTCCTCTCATTACGCTGACTTCTGCAGACCTAATGCAGTTCCTTTGTCTAATATAACAGCTAGCACAGTCCGAGCTTCTCGTGCCAGGCACTCTAGAGTGGGATGTGAAGAATGCCCATCCATCCTTGGACTGTGAAAGGTGGGGTATCCGTGTGATCTGCAGAACGGGTCCAATGGCTCACGAGCAGCAGAGTTGTTGGGGTTGCCAGTGATAGGGTGTCCCATCCGTGAAGTAGCTGCACATCGAAAGCCGTGGCTTCTGATTGTGGTGGCACACACCTACACTCCCAGTACCTGGGAGGCAGCAGCGGAAAGATTACGAGTTGGAGACCACAGAGTGAATTCTTAGCCAGCTGGTGCTACATAGTAGACACCATTTTTAAAATACTAGAAACGCGCAAACAAACAAGAAATGAATTACAGCCGAATACTGAAGGCACTGCTGAGAGGAGGAGATGATGTCACTTGTTCAAGAAGCAGCGAGAAAACAGGAAGGATGCACGTAATGCTAGGAATACCTAAAACCGGGGTTTGGGAAGAGGCTCAGTCCACCGTGGGTAGTACCGAGCCTAGGCCTGTGGGCCTGGGCTGCACAGGCAAGGCTGCTGAGCCAGTCACTAGAGCAGTGTTCCTCCATGATCTCTGCTTCAGTCCCTGCCTCCAGGTTCCTTTCTTGAGTTCCTGTTCTGGCTTCTCTCAGTGATGAACTATGACCTACGAGTTGCAAGACGTCATAAGCCCTTTCTTCCCTAAGCCTTGCTTTTGGTCCTGATGCTTAGCACAGCAACAACGAAGCAAATTAGGGCTCCAAGTTCACTAACACAGGTAACGGGAGCTTGTATCTCTGAGTAGGAGCCACTACCCTGTTGGGACAGATGATATAGGGTTGGCACATAACAAAAAAGGGTGTCCTAGGGGTTAAGAAAAGACCTACTGAGTCAAAGGTATGTGCATAAATTCTCAGCTAAAAAGAGAACGACTCCTGGAGTCAGTTCCCCAGAAACAAGTGCCCTGTGTTTCAGTGACTCGGGCACTGAGAACCTTTCCTTAGAAGCCATGGGCATATTTCCATCAACATATTCAAGCAAGAGAAAATGAGAGAGACGCTGTGGGATTCAAGCACACCAGTGAGTTAACATCTTGTGGTAAAAATTCTGCCCGAGAAATTAAAATGGTATTTGAAACATAAATCCAGGGCGCTAACAACCCTCCTTACAAGCGCCCGCCAGAGACAACAGGCAGCCTGTTTGCAAAGAGTTTGTTTCTGAAGGCCAATTCTAGAGTTCTTTTTTAAAAAGAGAGAGAGAAAGAGATTGTAAGAGGGTGGGGGGCGGGGGCATAGCAAGAGAAGTCATCAGTGTTAGGTGCGCTCCAGATACGGTTCTGTACACGGGCCCTGGCAAGGCCACAACATGACCTCAGAGCTGCCAGCGCAAGAGCTCCTTTCCTACAACTGGCACTCAGGGTAAACAGAGGTAATCCTGAGAAGGAACAAGGAGAAAGAGCAGCGAGCGCTGGCCAAAACCAGAGACTGGGGGATTCTTCCTTCGCACAAGACACCATTCAGGCCAGCCTTGTGGGCCTTTTTCATGAAACTTGCAAGCCCGTCGTCCCCTGGGGCTTTCTCATTCTGTCTTCTCATTCTGTCTTCTCCTTCCGAAAGGAGCCTTCAGGGTCCAAAAGAAGCAAGCTGCCTTCCAAATTCTTGATCCCGCTAGTGGAAACTCGGAAATGCAGGCGGCCGCGGGATGGCAGGGGCCGCAAGCAGCTGGGTCGTTGGCACCGGTTCCAGGGCAGAGAGAACCGAGAACTTTAGTCCGGGGTAGGCTTGCCTCTGCAAGCGCATAAAAAGGCTTTGAAGATAAGAAGACTGCCCGCAACCAAATGGAAACTGATGGGTGGCCAAGAAGTGTCAGGAGCTGTGGCAATGAGGAGCACCTGGAGGCGGGCTGTCTTCACTTAGCTCATATTTCCACAGGGCTCCGGTTGGCCTGCCAGTGGCTGAAGCAATTTAGATGTTGGCTGGAGAGAGCTCACTCGGGGTGTGTGTGTGTGTGTGTGTGTGTGTGTGTGTGTGTGTGTTCGTTCACAGGCCTGGAAGCCAGGCTGTCTGATGTGGGTTTGGGGTCCTTTCATAACAGTTTCTGGGAGAACCTGCCTCCTTGATGTCCTTGAAGGTTTCTGGTTCGCACCCACAGGAAAGGGGAGGTTGTATTCTAATGAGCCAGTGTTCCCATTAAGAGTGGCAAGAAGGAGATTGTGAGACCCTCGGCAACACAGTCTCTAAAACCAGAGCAACATGGAGCAGGCTTGCCTGACTTCTAAGCCAGGTAAATTAGAGAACATTCCATTAAAGAAGAGGTGGAGGAAAAAGAGAAGAAGGAAGGAAGGGAGGGAGGGAATTAGGAAAAGGAAAAAAAAAAGTGGAGCAGGAAGGAGGAGGAAGAAGTGGAGGTGGAAGAGGAAAAATAAAGAGAAGGGAGGCAATTAAAATGGCTTCGCTGTTGGCGGCATTTCTAACAGGTGGTGAGAATGTGGGAGGGGGAGAGCAAAGTGGGGGTTTCTTTGTTTTCAAAAGAAGCTCCATGACCCTCTGAAATAGGTCTGTGTGAGGCTCTGTAATCAGAAACCCAGACATTTTTATCACAGTGTTGTGACACAAAACCCAGACTGCCTGGTGGGTGCTTCAGCACATGCAAGAGTTCAAGGAGTGTATGGCAGACAGACCGATGGATGGATGGATGGATGGATGGATGGATGGATGGATGGATGAACAGATGACCACAGCATGGAACATCTGGATTCAGGTGCTCTACTTCTCTAGTAGAACCTGCAACAGCCGGGCCTGTTGCCCAACCGGACACAAATCCAGGCACGGTGTTGCCAGGATGAATGTTTGAGCGGTAACCACTTTGGGAAACACAAGTACTTTATTCAGTGACAACTTCGCCTGCATGCTTTGGGAAATGAAGAGTTTAAAAAATTCTAATTTAACAAGTACTTTTTTATTTCTTTATACACCTACCATTATAGGAAATAGTTTGTGTTACATGAGATATTAGAAAACCAAAAAGACCTCACATGGATCTTGCATTTTGGTGGAATAGTTAGGTCATGAAGAGAAGGGAGAGAGAGAAACAGAGACAGAGAGGGAGAGACCACCTTCTTAAGGCAAGAACCAACCCATAATTCCTTAACTATGTCTTTTATGCAGCCTGTGTGCTAGGCCATGGAAAGGAGCTGAAGCCCAGGATCCCAGCTCTGGTCCAGGACAGGTCCTGGCTCTCAGGGTAAAGCCCCGTGTGCAGAGGCCCTCGGTGTGTTGGCAGCTGTCTCCTCTGCCTTTGTGCATTAGCATCCCAGAACTACTATTAATGATCCATGTGCCTTATATATGTTGCTATAATCGGGAGTGTCTCCCAAAGGTCCCTGTGTAGGAAAGTGGGAACTAGTAGTGGCTTCCCTCCTGGCCTCCATCAAGCCAGCAAACTCATCACCACGATGTCCTGTGCCACCACAGGCCAGAGGCAGCAGGGACAAGAACCGCTTTCATGCTACAGGACAAAATAAGTCTTTTCTGGAAATACATTGCTTACCTTAGGTATGTCTCTCCAACAATAAAAGGCTAGAGTACCTGTGGAAACCTCCACTGGTCAGCTCCATTTTTGCCATGGTTCCAGCTCTTCCTTACAAATGCCCGGTGAGGGCACGCACATAGAATTCTACTCCCATTTTACAGAATGTGACAAGAACGCGGAGCGGTTAGTCACGTGGTGCCTCAGGTGGCATGTTGCCTGCAGCAGGTGAATTCCTGCCCCAGTTCTTTTCTATTGCATTTTTCTAGAACTGCTTCAGGGACCTTTTGGTGAGGTCAGGGTAACGAGTTCCAATACTCAATCTGAATGACAATCCAAATGGAAGCATGGTATAGAAACCTATGATGGTGAAGTTAATTAAGAATGCAATATTTGGGCTGGAGAGGTGGCTCAGAGGTTAATAGAATGTGCTGCTTTTTCAAAGGACCTGGATGAATTCCCAGCACCCACATAGTAGCTCACATTGATCCATAACTCCCAGTTATTGGGAATCCAATGTTCTCTTCTGACCTTTGAGGGCACAAGGCATACATGCAGTGTGCGTACATCCATACAGGCCAAGCATTTATGCATGAAATAAATAAATCTTATTTTTAAAATGGAAGAAAGTGGTACTTATACATCCAAGGATACTTTCCACTAGCTGACCTCCTGGCAAATGTTTCATGTTAAATACCGTTAACTATGAAGGTCTATGCAAAGTACTGTTGACTATGGAAGATCTGGGTTCATGGATGTTGCCAGAGGGCCGGATGGTCTGGAACTAAAGGTATTCTACTTGGCCAGTGCCCTTGAACACAGCGAATCCAAGAGCAAGCGGTTTCCATGTCTTCCCATATCCACCGAACACAGCAAGGGAATGCAAGGAACGGGGGAGGGGTCGCTAAGATGGGCACAGTCGCTGGACCCGGTGGCAGCACTCTAAGGTGTCAGATACTTAGCGTCACACAGATGATGTGTGACTCTCCCAGCACTCCAGACGCTCCGCCCCGGCTGAGCACTGTGCGGTCACAGCATTTATCTGGACTTTCCAGGTAAGCCTGGAATCCATACTTGTACAGTACTGCCACAGGCAGGAAAGCCCTTTGTCGTATCACTAACACAGGATACCTGACAGGAACAACCGAATGACAGAAGTATTTATTCTGGCTTGCCGCTTCAGAGATGTCTGCCATGGAGGAGAAGGCAGGAGGCAGGAGAGGTCAGACCCAAATGATCCACAGCCTCAAAAGGCAGTACCATCAGCAGGAGACCAAGTGCTCCAACCAGTGACCTGTGGGAAACATTTCACATTCCAGCCGCGGGAGTGTTGATGCCCTGATGGCTACCGATGGATGCTCTGAAGCCCCTTGAAGACCATCATAGACAGGGGGACTGCTGTGTTTAAAATCACACCCGATTCTAAGGCCTGTCCTGTGACAGGCTTAACAATGGACGAAGAATTCACGGAAATTTGTTCTCGGTTCTCAGAACTTTCAACTACTTTTAGGGTTTCTTAATCTAGTGCTTACTCTCCTTAATCTAATAAATACGATTGCCTTCTCACAAAGGTATCTACTATTTTTAACCCAGAGAACTTAATGGAGAGGGCCGAGCAGTTTATCATCCTACCTCCATTTTCTGGTTGGATTAACTAAGAAAGTTGAAGGGAGAGCTAGGGCTACGAACAAGACACCTGACAGTTCATCCTGTCAAGACATTCCTCTGAGGCACTGGGTGGGCAAAGTGTGCCCAGGTATCCTCAAAGCTCCCCTCGATAAAGGTCTGCTCAGGAAAGGACGCAGGAGCCACATGTTGCTACTAAGCACATGAAATATGGTGTATTCAAACCGGGATGCCTTGGAGTACAAACTACACACGAGCCTTGAAGACTCGGTACAGATAAAAGACTTAAGGTACCTCGTTAATACCTGTATTATTGCTTTAATAACTGTTGGGGTTGGGACTGTAGCTCAGGGGTGCAAGGTTTGGGGTGTGCACAAGACGAAACAAATCCAATTGTGTTGATTGTGTGTTGAAATGGGGATACCTTAAACACGGGATTAAATAAAGCGTATCAAAATTAAAGTCTCCTGTTTCCCTTTGCTTTGTTGAAAGTGGCTATTAGAAAACAAAGTCACAACACACGTGGTTTGCATTACATGTCTGTGGGATGGTACTCATCTAGACAGAGAACCTGATATTTCTTTGGAAGAATTGTCCAGGATATAACCATTCACTTTTTACTGCAATGAAACTTTCCTAGCAGACACCCCCGTGTCCGTCATTCTATTCTGACACAAAGCAAGGGAAGAATGTAATAGCGCACGTTCTTGCATTTCCCACCACCCTGTCTATTGGAAGCATGGCAGGCAGGGAGCTGTGTCTCCACTCTGTTATAACAAGTTAGGTAGAAATTGTCAGAGCGACAGCTCTATGTTTTTTTTTCAGTCCATCAGTAGGTTCTCTTCCAGGATATTCTCTCATGAAATTAATTTGTTTTCCTCCAACATGAATGTGAATCTTATTGCCTGTCTCTTAGCCGTCTGCGGGCCTCCCAAGTTCACATCTTGGAATGATGTCTATCTTGGGGAGTTGATGGCAAGGAAGAGCGCTGGACACTCAGGTGTTAACATTTGACTCCAAACTGACTCTCAATGGGTGATGGTCTAGCATGGCATTTATAGCTTTAACAAAAAGTTTCCTTTTCTTTCCTTTCTATTTTTTTTAAAAGCATATTGCTTCCAGAAACTGCATCTGCTGCCCAGTAAGCCTGCTGGTTTGACACGCTCAGCAAAACGCATGAAGAACTCTTGAGCGTCACAGTGATTTGGTTAATTGGGGAAAGATAAGGGTTTCTGAATAGCAGAGTCAGTTTGCCATATTGGCCTGGTACCCGGGGACGTGTGATGAAAAAAAAAAAAAAGCCTGGCTGTCTGGATGCATCTGAATGCTTGGTTATTTCATAAAGCCTGCGCTGTGTATTTGGAATGCACATTTGCTCTTATGAATAACAGTAATTGTTTGGCTTGGCCTGCCTTTGTGTGACCGCCAGCTGGCAATGACTGGAACCGTGACACATGACACTCCAGCTGTGTCCACATGTTTCTGCCTTGCTCTATCCACTTATATAATTTGCTTTTTTGATCAACAGTTGAGCCATGTAAGGGAACTCATCAGGCTACGTATGCCAGCTCTCCTCTGCGAGTCCTCCCAGCACAGTTTCAAAAAAAAAAAAAAAAGATTTTCATTATTCCTTGCTTATTATGGTGATGCAGAGACTTCATTAAACATAGCAAAGTAAAAGATATAATCCTAATTGAACTGCACTATTTCTCCCTTGAATACACATAATTACAAGACAATAGCTTAACATTTAATCAAATGAACCATTAAAATAGTAACTAATGATGGTCTTGTGATGACTGACAGACCTGACCCAACTATCTTTAACTTTCCTCCCTATTTTATTAGGCTTGCTATATTCGTCGATGTAATTAGGTCCTTATCAGAAGGTGGTAACTACCTGGGCTGGAATAAAGAATCTTATCTGCTTGGGTGTTAAAGATTCTGTTGCACCCCAATTTATTTTCTTCATCGAGATTTGGAAGAGGCAAGCAGAAATTGAACTTGACCCAAAATATACTTGTATTTTTATTACCTTTTCCTGTGAAACTGAAAACATGCGCTTAATCCCTCCTTCCTGATATGGAAGCGTGGAGGACACACACACAGTCTTTCAGCTCCTGGGGAAAGTCTAAGTTATGCGACCGTGGTACCTTCTGGCCGTCCAATAAAACGGCACCATTGTGGTTGTTCCGGTGCCTTGTCCACTGCCTCCCTTGCTATGTTTGGGCTCACACATAGCTGAAGTGGTGAAGAAATACCCATATAGAACCACATGCTGACAGGGAGCAGTTCCCTGGATACGGGAGATGTTTCACCTGGGAGAAGGGAAGACTTTAGTCTGTCTGTTCCCTTAGGAGTCTCGCTGTTCTGACTCATGTAAGCAGGCAGGGATTTGGCAATATGAAAGGAATTAAACACAGCCGTTGCAAAAATGCTCCATGTGCGGAAAGAGCAGAGATAAGCCCAAGTCCGTTTACCCAGTGATCAGAAGACACGGGATTTTAGTTCAGGATCCACTGGTTACCATGCTGTCCCAGAAAACAAACCCCTTACTGTATTCATAATTTTATTTTTGACCTATTTTTAATTGACAAATAATCATGGATATGTACGTGGGACAGTTGGAGAGTTCCTACACGAGTCTGCAGACTCCTCATTTCTCTGCTTTAATCAGAGTTTCTGGTAAAAGGGTTAAACAGTATTTAACAATTTTGAATCCAATAATCCTCATTACTACTAACAGTGGCTATCATATAACCCAATAACTTACCCAAACTATTACTCCAGTCTAGCTGAAACTTAGTATCTGCCTCCTGTCTCTCTTGTTCCCTTTACACATCACCCCTGGAAACGACTAGCTTACTCTGTTTCTAGAAAATTAGCTTCTTTAGAGTTAATACAAGTGTGATTATACAGTATTCCTTTTTCTGGCCTGGCAAACTTCATTGTGCTTACGCCCTTCCCTTCCATTCATGGAGCTGGCAATGGCAGCCTTTCCTTCTTTGAAAGGCATATGGTATTCTGTTATGCTTACCCATCTTATCTTAGTTATCAGTTTACTCATCAATACTCTATCTTTTTTACACAGAAGGAAGTAGGCTGCAGTGAAAATTGATCTGCCGATACTGCTTCGACATACCAATTTCACTTCCTCTGCACATGCATACGGAAATAGGATGGATACTTCATTTGGCGGTCCTAGTGTTAGCTGTTGAGAACCTCTGTATTATTATTCCCCACAGTTGGCTATGTCAGCTTACATCCTTTTTCCTCCACGTTCTCACCAATGTCAACTTGAATCTCTTAATAAACACCCTCCACAAACATAAAATGATATCTCATTGGAGTTCCCACTTGGGTCTCTTCAAAGATCTGAGATGTTGAGTACTTCTCTGCATATCTGATGCTCTTCAGCCATGGTTGGGATACAAAGAAGTTTTCCTCCATTGGCTCATACATGGGGTCCCTGGGCCCTAGCTGGTGACATATTTTTGGAACATTCTAGAAACGTTAAGACATGGTTCTAGCTGGAGAAAGGTCACCGGTGTTCTTGGGGTGTATAGTCCCTGGCTTATTCCTGTTTCTCAATGCTTTCTCCTCTAAACCAAGTGGAGAATATCCTCACTCTGTGCTTCACTGCCAGGAAATTCTTCTACTCAAGCACACAGCGCCAAGAAACTGAGGACTGAATTCCGAAGCCATGAGTCAAAATAAATTTTTTCCTCCAACGAAGTTGTCAGATATTTTTGGTAGAGCAATGAAAGGCTAACTGCTAACAAATGAATTTGCACTTTTAAAAGTCTTTACCAATCCTATCTGAACAAATAAACATCTTTTTATGTGCAACAAATAGCTAGTTCTTTTAGAAGAGGAATTGAAAGAGGAGTGGGGAGAGAGATACGGTAGTTTAAAGGACATGAGCCCTGTAGGCTCAGGCTTTTCAATACATGACAGTGTTTGAGCAGGTTTAGAAGGCTTGACCTTGCTGTCTCTGGGAGTGGACTTTCAGGTGTCAAAGTCCATGTGCCACTTCCAGTTCTCTGTCCCTGCCTGCCTGCCCGAATGTCTGTCTGTCTCCCTCTGTCTCTCTCCCTCCCCTCTTTTTATGTAGTTCTTTCTCTCTCTTCTCCCCCCCCCCACCTCCTTGCTGCTTTCAGTTGAAGATGTCAGCTCTCATTCTGCCTGCTTGTTGCCGTTCTACCCTTACATGATACTGATGGACTCTGAGCCCTCTGGAATCATAAACCCCAAAGCAAACCCTGCCTTCTCTAAGTTTCCCTGGTTGTGGTGTTTTATTACAGAAACAGAAAA